>NW_006399956.1:771852-772671 GCF_000299155.1 Elephantulus edwardii
TTGAGCCTCAATCCATATTGTAGGCTGCAGTCCTTGACCCTCTGCAGCAAGCGCTTCAGGTTGTCCTCACTTTCAGTGAGCAGAATTGTGTCATCTGCATAATGCAGATTGTTGATAGATCTTCCACCAATCTTGACCCCACGTTTCTCCTCATAGAGCCCAGCCTCCCGGATAATTTGCTCTGCATACAGGTTGAAAAGGTATGGAGACACGACACATCTCTGGCCTATACGCCCTTCCCAATTTTGAACCAGGCAGTGTTTCCTTACTCTGTTCTGACAACTGCCTCTTGGTCCAAGTATAGGTTTCTCATTAGCACGATCAAATGTTTTGGGATTCCCATTCTTCTCAGAGTCAGTCACAGTTTGTTACGATCCACACAGTCAAATGCCTTTGCATAGTTAATGAAACACATATATACATCCCTTTGGTATTCCCTGCTTTCAGCTAAGATCCATCTAACATTAGCTACAATATCCCTAGTACCACACCCCTTCTAAACCCAGCCTGGACTTCTGGCAGTTCTCTGCTAACAACACATCAGCAGGGAACCATTTCTCATAGAACTAAAATTATCATATATTTATCTAAGAGATATAAAAACATACAGCCATGCAAAAACTTGGTCATCAATGCTCATATTAAGCTTTATTTATAATAGAAAAACCCAGAAACAATTTACATACCCATGTATGTTTGTTGTTGTTGTTGTAGGATGAATTTGTTGTTATGTGCCATCGAGTTGACTGCGATTCATAGCGACCTTATGTACAAGAGCTCTAAATGCTGTTCTATCCTGTGGCAACCTAGCCATCTCAA
>NW_006399956.1:774093-811525 GCF_000299155.1 Elephantulus edwardii
GATTGAGATTGTTCACAGTTTCAGTTTGCTTGGCTCCACAGTCAACACTCTCGACACTAGCCGCCAGGAAATTAGAAGATGTATTGGCATGGGAGAGTCTACTGTTAGGGACCTCTCCAAAGTACTGAAGAGCAATGGTGTCTCTTTGGAGACTAAGGTGCGCCTAATACAGGCCATGGTCTTCACAATCACTTGTTATGCATCAGAGAGTTGCACAATGACTAGGGAGGATGGAAGGAGAATTGATGCCTTTGAGCTGTGGTGCTGGAGAAGAGCATTGAGGGTACCATGGACTGCTAGGAAAACAAACAGATTCATCCTGCAAAGGGTCAAACCCGGCTGCTCTTTGGAGGCAAGGATTCTAAGGCTCCGTCTGACATACTTTGGACATGTTGCAAGGAGGGACAGGCCCTTGGAGAGGGACATCATGCTTGGTATAGTGGAGGAACAGTGCAGAAGGGGAAGGCCCCCTATGAGGTGGATTGATTCAGTGGTTGGGGTAATTGGGATGGGTGTGTCAGAGACGGTGGGATTGGCACAGGACAGTGCAAAGTTTAGGGCTGTTTTACATAGGGTCGCTATGAGTCGCAAGCGACCCGAGGGCACATAACAACAACAAGAACCTGGAGAAAGCTGAAGCAGAGTACACACCTCTCACCATACACAAAGTCAATTCAAGGTGGACCAGAGTTTTAGAGATAAAGCCTAAATCCATAAAGATCTTAAGACAGATAACAGGACCAAATTTAGAAAGTATAAAAAGTAGGACCACATTCATGGTATTATAAGGCTAACAAATACAGCCAGAAATACACAACCAGGAACGGATAAAATTGATGAATGGGATTTCCTAAGATTAAATCCCTGAGAGAATGAAAAAAAAATTTTTTTTCAACAAGGTGAAAAGAAAACCTACTGACTGGAAAAAACCATTTGACAATAATATCTCAGACAAGGGTTTCATAACAAAAATTTACAGAATCTTATAGTGCCTTCTCAGGAAAAATACTGGTAACTCAATTACAAAATGGACAAAAGACATGAAAGACTTTTCACAGAGGAAAATATTTGGATAGCCAACAGACACATGAAGAAATGCTCAAAATCAACGGCAATAAGAAAGATGCAAATAAGAAACACAATGAGATACCATCTCACTCAAGTAGCAGTAGCACAGTTTAATAGGACAGAGAGTAATAAATGTTGAAGAGGAAAAGATAGGAACTCTTATACACTGTTGGGATTGTAAAATGGTACAAACAACTCTGGAGGCAGTTTGATGTTTCCTCAGAAAGTTGAAGATAGAAATTCCATATGACCCAGTGATAGTTCTAGAAAAGCTTTAGGTCTTTTGTTCACAGGGTCGTTATGAGTCATAGTTGACTAAATGGCAATCCACAAGAACAATAATATTCAACTGTTTGAAATACACCCTAAGAAAATAAGAAATAAGACACAAACGGAGGTCTGTATACCAACGTTCATAGCAGCATTATTCACCATTGCAAGATCATGGAAATAGTCCAAATATTCAACAACACTTGAACGGATTGAGAAAATGTGGTTCATCCACATGATGGGATACTATGCAGCATGTAGAAACAATGATTTAAAAAAATTACTACATAAATTGGGAGGAACTAGGGAGCATTATGCTAAGTGAACTAATTAGGTCCCAAAAGGACAAATACGTATAAGACCATTACTGTCGAATGTCTATGAAGATCCATGGGGGAGGGGAAGGTAGGAGCAAATGGGTGAGGTTGGGCGGGGGAGAGGGAATCATGAGGTTGCACAATTTTATGGGTATAGGGAGGCGTGGGTAAATGAAATGGGAAAGATTCAGTGTGAAAAACAATATATATGAACTCTGTTAAGTGAAATAGTATAAAATAAAAATTTATTTTTTAAAAAATATGACTTTCCTACTCATTGACTCTGTCTAGACCATATGGATGGGCAGGATTATGAATATAGTGTATACTAGTCTATCCACAAAGGAACTAACTATCTCATCATTCCACAAGGGGATTGGCCTGTCTCACCAATCTATATGGGGATTGGCTAGTCTTGCCAATAAATTGAGCAGCTCTTGTAGCAGATTAGGTCTTTCCCATCAGTAAAGAAAATAAGTAGCAGCAGAAGCAAAAGAATGTAAGATGCTCTTCAGGACCAGATGCTCTTGCTCTAGCTACACATACAGCAGCAGCAGCCATAGGTGAAACAGAGGATGAGAGAGATCTGACATGAGATGGAGCTGGCTGTTACACACCCCCTCCCTCAGCCAGACAGAACCAGAGCTAAGCTAAAAGCCTGTGTTGAAGTTTGGTCGACAACTTGGAGAGGGCGATCCCATATCAGCAGGACTGAGAACTTTGTAACACTGGTCTAAAGCAGTTAGACTAAAGGCTGAAGTGCCTGGGTGCACATTTTGAAAGCTGTCCTTACTTTTTTCAATTACTATAGATGGAGAAGAGATTGAGGTTGTTAACATTTACAGTTTGCTTGGCTCCACAATCAACACTCTTGGCACCAGCAGTCAGGAAATCAAAAGACGAAGTTCACTAGGGAAGTCTCTGCTGTCAGGGACTTTTACAGAGTGACTGAGAAGCACCAGTGTTGTCTAGAGACAAAAGTGCACCTGATGCAGGCCATGGTCTTCAAAATTACTTGTTATGCTTCAGAGAACTTGACAATGATTAAGGATGACAGAATAAAAATCAAAGCCTTTGCATTGTGGTAGTGGAGAAAAGTCTTGAACATATCACGGACCACCAAGAAAACAAATAGGTCTGTCTTGGAGAGGTTGAAACCAAGTTTCTCCTTAGAAGCTGTGATTTTAAGCTCCATCTCATGGCTTTGAAGACATGGCCAGGAGGTCCTTGGAGAGGGACATCATGCTTGGATGGCTGGAGGGACTATGCAGGAGAGGAAGATCCTGGATGAGATGGGTTTATATAGCAACTGGGGCAAAAGGGGTAGGTGTGTCTGAGTTGGTGAGACAGGCTTAGAACAGGGCAGGCTTCAGAGCTGTTGTACATAGGGTCACTATGAGTTGCAGGTGACTTGACAGCACATTACAACAATAATCTGAATTATATCCTTTTGATTTCCCCAACATTGTTTTTTATGGTCTGAGAGCTTTCACATCAGATTCTGGGCCCAGGAAAGCAGTAAGACTGGTGTTCACATGGAGTGTGAAGTCCTCAGAGTCTGTCACAAGAATGCACCCACCAGAAGAGGGCATGTGCCCCCAGTGATGTGAAGCGGCAGGCCCATGGGGACTTTTAAAAAGGAATTTAAAAAGCCAAAAATACTAATGACTTCTTCGTAATGTGTAAACAAATGGTAGGTTTTGTTGTTGTTTTTCCAAATCACTGGCAATAAGACAGATGCAAATCAGAACCACAATGAGATAAGATCTCACTCTACTAGCAGTGTCAAAATTTAATAGGACAGCTAGTAATTAATGTTGGAGAGGATGTGGACAGATAAGAACTCTTATACATTATTGGTGGGATTGTAAAATGTTACAGCCACTCTCGAAGGCGGTTTGGCACTTCTTCAAAAAAGCTTCAAAAAAGGAACATAGAAATTCCATATGACCCAGCTATTCCATTGCTTGGAATATACCCCAAGCAAATGAAAACTGAGGCTTAAATGGAAATTTGTATACCAATGTTCATAGAAGCATTATTCACTATTGCAAGAACATGGAAATAGCCCAGAAGTACAACCACAAACAAATGGATTGAGAAGTTGTGGTACATTCATACAATGGAATACTATGCAGCAAACAGGAGCAATGATTTTGTAAATTACTACCTAACTTGGGAGGGACTGGAGAGCATTATGCTTAGTGAACTAACTCAGTCCCACAAGGACAAATACTGTATAAAACCATTATTGTAGAATAAGTATGAGAATCCAAGAGGGGGGAGGGTGGAAATAAAGGGGTGAGGATGGGGGGGTAGGGTGTTAATCATAGAGTTGCACATTTCGATGGGTTGGTGGGGTAAAGGAAATGGGAAGGATCTTTTGTGAAAAACAATGCATCTAAACTTTGTAAATAAATCATAATAAAAAAATTTTAAAAAGAAACACACAAAAGACAATGTACAGAACTGACTGTATAGAACTAAGTGTACATGAATGAAGCAATGCATATAAATAATTATAAAAAAAGAATGATTTTTAATTGGTTTTATTTAAAAAAATGGAAACAGAAAGCCAACTCTGAGATTTTATCAGTACTTATTCAGTAATACAGGTCCCATGCTAATTATGATGGAAAATTTTTTTTTGATGGAAGATATTTTTATTCTCACTTGCAGAAGGGTCTTAGGCCCAGAAAAAGAAAGCCATGACTCCATGTGGAACCTGATACATGGATCATTTTATGTAACATGAAGACTGTCAATAAAGATGTCCATGTACTTTCAGATATTGGTTATATGGCACTGCTAACTGATACTCTGCCATGTTTAGAAAATGTCTTTCTCTGTGTGTATCATTATTCAAGAAAGTGTTTTTACTCATGCTAATAAAATTTTTTCTGAGATGAAAAAATATTTTTGTTGAGAAGAAAGAGATGTGGGAGCATGTGCGATATGTCTGGCCATATGGGAATTTCCTTTTTGCTATTGATGCTATTGATAAGGACAGTTCCCCTTTGTGAAGTTGGCAAAGGTTAGATATGGCCATCCCATGTGACCCTTGCTCTTTTTACCCAATCCCAAAGGCATACTGTTCCAATCCACCAGCTGTTCCAATGTAGAAAGATGGGCAAGCTTTTCTTATGTGATTAACTACCTCTGAAAACCTGCAGGAGGGTCAGGTATGAGTCAGTTCCAACTGGACAGCACACAACAAGAATAGGGTGGGGGAAGAGAATAAAGAGGAAGATAATAACCAAGAGAAAAAAAGCTAACTGTTTGTGATGTGGAGTAACCCAGTTCCTCCAATATAACCTCATCTGTCTCTCAAGGATACTTAGAGATAGATTCATTTATTCCTCCTCCAGACCTCAGTTGCTTACATTTTTTTCCGCAAGTCAAAGAAATTTTGAGTTGATGACCTAGTCAATAATTCAATACTCCTGTGAATGTTTATAATCCATTAACCCCACATGTTGCTAAAAGTCTGTTGACTCTCATTTTTATCTATTTTTATCTCTCTTACCAAAATTCCTAAAGACTGAACACAGAATACTAGCACATTTCTATTCCTCATGAGGAGGATCATCTCCTTCATTGTTGTCCAGTTAGAAATAGCTCGTGGCCGACCCTCCATTAGACTTCTGAAGCTGTAAATCACATGAGAGAAAATTACTTACCTTTCTCCTGAGGAATAGCTGGTGGATTCCAACCGACTGACTGCCTTTGGATTGATATAGTGCAGCTCCTTACCCATTAGACTACTAGGTGACTGATCAAAATAGATGTATTGAATGACCCTCACATCCTAATCCTACTGCCTGCCTTCCCCACCACAGATAGACTGCAATTTTCTTGACTGATTTCTATCTTGAGAAAAAGTAATGCTTTATTGCCTTCTAATATTACTTTTTGGTGCACTTCAGAATTCCCAAATATTGAAGCCAATTTGCACATTTATTTACAAAAAACATGACTGATTCTTGTGCTTATCTGTGCTCTCTATACAGAAAAGAAATAAGAAAAAGCTTTCTTTCTCCTATTTTCAAAACTGGATTATTTTAGTATTATAAATGTTAAACATGGGCTTAATTTCATCCCATGAAATCCTGATCATTCACAATGTAGATAAGGTCAAATTAAATCACATAACATCTTCAGTTCCTGATATCATCAAGAATGACATCAAGGAACTGACTATATACCCCAAATAATAAGTTTTTAAGCAAAAATACAGTCTGTGACTTGTAATTACCTTCCTTTTAGGCTCAAAATTCTCAAGTAATTAAAGCCTTCAGATTTTTAATATCTGTTTTTGTATGCTTAAATTGGAACAAAGTAGAACAGCAGGACTCAGTATAATCTAGATTTCTGACTTAATAATAGTTATTGAAAACAAGTTAATTCTGTTTTGTTCATATGACCTGAGAATAAGGTAGGATAGCCCACATTTATACAAGAGCTTTGCTTTCTCTCACCTCCTCAATGATTCAGCTAAACACAGGGCAGATTTTCCATTAGGTAATTGAATTTCTTTTCTTAAAATAGCAGTAGCCCAAAAGGAAGTGTTATGTGAGAATGAAGTCAGAAGAATTCATAAGGAATCTGCATAAACCACTTTGATCAATTTCTGGAGGAATGTATGGTAGAGGATGGACCAAGGTCACCTTTCCTGATGTCTCTCCTCTCTGAAGGGCATGTGACAGAACTGGGCTGATAGAGCCCAAGAGAAACAGGAGTGGGAAGTAATTATATAAATAATTCAGACAAGAAGGCACACTTGAGCTTTTCAAAGTCACCCATAAGAACATACAGGAAATTTAAATTTTCTGAATCTGTCAGGAAACTTATTAAAGTATCTTAGTACATACATACTGATACTGACTTCTTACAAAGGGAATACTTTTATCCCAGTAAAAAGTAGACTTATCTACATTAATCATATTACATAAATGCTCAACTTTCTAATTAACTTTGCCCATTCGGTAGTGCCTTTCATCCATATAATATGTGTCAGTGGTGTTCTTGTCACTTATTTATAGCTTATATAATTCTGTATTTCTAAACGAATTCCCTCACTGAGGAGTACGAGCTTACATTGGGTAGAAAAAGATCTATGTGACTGATAGAGATCCAAATGAGGGGCGGGGGGGGGGGCGCGGGGAACGGGAGAGAGGGAGAGAGCGAGAGCGCGCGAGCGTGAGAGCATTGCTTAGACATTTCAGGGAAATAAAAAGACTTCGAAAGCTATTTTAAAAAATCATTTTATTTGTAGGGTACATTTCCAAATTTTCTCCAAGTAAGGAAGGTAGAGAAATTGAGAACCTTCTCACCGCCAGCTGTAATTACAATGAACACACCAAAGAAAAAGACATGTTTTTACAGCAAATCTCCTCCCCTGACATTACATTTAGAGTCTGTGGAAAGAATTCAGCAAAAGCAACAGAGACAGATAGTTCCCCCCCCCCCCCAAGTCACATTATACAAAAATTCCAATTGTTTTCCCCCTCCGTCCCTGCCACATTTTATGAAATTCCTAAACAAAATGAACAAACAAAAAAAGGTGAAAAGCATTAATTTTCCTCATACCTTCTGCCAGTGGAGTTTGGACTTTTATTAGGAATAAGCAGTTCCTTCTACTTCAAAGGGGATTTCAAGATTACATTCTAATCTAAAACCTTTTCCAACATTATTACATGCATGGACTGGTGGTGGTCAGACTACAGTGTTTGAGAAATAAGAGCATTTGAATTTCTCTATTTTCTTCTTTCTCCAGGCTTTGCAAATTTCTCTTGAAAACAAGCTTGCACACATGTGGAATAATAAAGTACAATTATGGAGTTAAAGAGATCAAAGGGAAAAAAATTTGCCAAACTTTTCCAGCCTGAATCTGTTGTAAAATAACTATAGAAATTCCAGTCTTTTAAAACATTAAGTAGACTCTTCAGTGGAGGTTATCTTTGCCTGTGTACTCTAATCCCTTAGGTATCCAAGACAAGGATTTATCTCAATCATTCTAAATGCAAACCTTGTAGATACAGGCGGGAGTCAATGGTAACCTACCAATAAGAAAGCCCAAGAAATTGGTGCTTATGACTAAATGAGAAACAATGAGCCTTCATGAACACTGGAACTCACTGGACAAACACACAGTTTTAATCTGACTCCCCCTATAACTATTACCCAGAGAACTTTCTATGAGAAGGTTCTACTACTTCAACAAACAATATTTACATATTCTTATCAGAGATCTCTAAGGCCTGTACATTATTAAAATAGTCAAATTTGCTACATGTTTGAGTTCTTGCTGATGATCAAGATATTCCTTGAACAGACATGGCTACTCCTCTTTAGCAACAGAAGGGAATGAAGAGATTATAAGGAAGTAGTCAAGCCAGAAAAAGTTAAGGCACCCTCTGCCATGTGTCCACCTAATCAGCAGTTAGCCTTTTCCCTAAAGGTAAAACAATGTCAGATATGTATATGTGTATGTGCACACACATGTGCATGCTGGAACATGCACCCCCAAATCCACTGCTGTCATGTTGATTCTAACTCACAGCAACCCTCAATCAGTTTTCTGAAGCTATAAATCTTTACAGGAGACTGTACATTTTTTGCCCAGCAAGAGGTTGGTGGATTCGAACTGACCTTTTGGGTAACAGTGCAACATGTAATATATGAAGGAGTACTAGAACATACAAGAGAAAATGTGCGTGAGTCTACACAAGTAATAAAAATTAAAAAAAAACAAAACCCAACCAAACCAGTTGCTATTGTGCTGGTTCTGATTCATGGTGACCCAATGTGCTACAAGAACTGTACCCTGTAGAGTTTCCAAGGCTATGACTTTTCAGCAACACATTACTAGGCTTTACGTCCAAGGTGCTGGTGGCGGGGGTTTGAACTGAAACTCTTTTGGTTAATAATAGAGCAGTTAACTCTTAGTACCAGCCAGGGACTCTTGCTTAAGTAAAAACAAACAATCCAAACAAAAACAAAAACAGAAACAAAGAAAAAGAAACCACCAGACTTTTTTTCTGAAATACTGTGGGAAGGTAACTAGAGTCTTCTTGCTCTAACGATGCATAAAATACAGTGACCATGTTCAAGTTCAAGGTAATACTTTCTATTATTGCTGTCTCATTGGGCTGGAATCGCAAAGAAAAATCTTACTGTGGGTGTAGGTGGCAAAAAGAAGATGACAAGAGGCATACTGAAATGTAACTGTTCACTCAACCAGTTGCAAATACAAGGAAAGGAAGGTGTGGCAAAGTGGTGGGCACGGTTAGGGTTTGGAGGGTCAAGGTGCTAGTAGGCAAACAGATGCCACCTTCTCTAAGTGTCTCAGCTTCAGGTTTTGCACTGCTTCCTCCAATATCTGCTATTAACCACAATGATTTACTGATAGTGTATTTTATTTAAAATTATTGGAAAAGTTTTCATTTTGAGGACTGTATTCAACAGTTCCTACCCTGTCTCCACTCAGCTACCTGAGATCCCTCCCAATCATATTTTCTTTTTTAGTTAATCTTTTTGAGGAAACACAATTCTCCATGTCCCTGGCTATACACAGACAAACAGACACATCTGACTCTTTATTATCTCCATCCTATATAAAACAACATCCTGAAGGTAGTTATTATTATTGTATGAAAAATGCATTTCAGAAATGATAACTATCTAGGGAAAGTCTAATTACCTAGATGTATTAACAGACTCAATATATTTGGATAACTTTCTATAAAATTCCCAGTTTTACATCATTGATTATATCCCACAGCTTCAACAGGAAAGCAACATACAAGAGGATTTTTGTACACCAGCCACACAGATGAGGTAGGTAAGTGACATACCCAAAATATAATTCCTTTTTTCTGTGATATAAAAAAATTATACGTTTACAAAGCTGTTGTGTAACTGTCCATAGGTAGCTGAGTTACAAGGTTACCTATGGGATACTTACATAATAGCTTTGAAAGAATGTCTATTTTTGTTTTATTGATTATGCAAAGACATTTGGCTGTGGGGATCATAGCAAATTATAGCCAGCATTGAGAAGAATGGAAATCCCAGAACACTTAATTATGAGCATATGAAATCTAGACTTAGACCAAGAAGCTGTTGTCTGAACAGAGCAATCGAACACTGCATAATTTAAAATCAAGAAAGGTGTGTGTCAAAGTTGTGTCCTTTTTTCAAACCTATATGCTGAACAAATCATCAAGAAGCTAGACACTATGAAAAGGAATGTGGCATCAAGTTCAGGGGATATCTCATCAAGAACGTGAGTTAGGCAGATGACATAAGCTTGCTTGCTGAAAGTGAGGAGGACATGAATCACTTGTTGCAAAAGATCAAAACCTTCAAAATAGATTACATATCAACATCAAAAAGAAAAAAAATCTTCAACACTTTGCTGATAGGCAACATCATTATAGGTGGAGAAAAGTTTGAAACTGTCAACTATTTTATCTTACTTGGATCCACAATCAACACCCTTGGTACCATCAGTCAAGAAATCAAAAGATATATTGCATTGGGCAAGTCTACTGTCTCCTCTTCAAAGTGCTGAGGATCAATGATATCAGTTAGGCCTAAGATGAATCTGATTCAGGCAATGGTCTTTGCAATTACTTGCTATGTGTCTGAGAGTTGGACAATGGATAATGGTGACAGAAGAATTGGTGTTTTAGAGTTGTGATGCTGGAGAAGAGTACTGAATACCCTATAGACTATCAAATCAACAAAAAGATATGTCTTAGAGAAAGTGCAGCCAGAGTGCTCTTAAGAGGCATGGGTGACATCTTGTATACTTTGCGCATGTTGTTAGGAGAGAATATTTCTTGGAAGAGGATATCGTGGTTGGAAAAGTGGAGGGTCAGTGAAAGAGAGGAGGACCCTAAATCAGATGGGTTGACACTGACTGACGCAATGGGCTCATGTATATGACAGATGATGAGGATGGCACAGGATAGAACCAGGTTCAGATCTATTGTTCATAGAGTCGTTATGAGTCAGACTCGACTCATAGACATTTAACAACAAACTGAATTAATAATTCTTTATTTATGGTAGTCTAGCTTACAGGGAGTTGTGTTGCTACTCCAAACATGGAAACTCTTTGGTGGTTCAAATTCATTAGCTGCTCCTTTGGAGAAAGATGAGCACTCTACTCCCATTCAATTTAAGCTAGCCTCCCAAAAACCTTGTAGAGGGCCAGCTATGTACAGACTCTGAATGAACAAAAATGGGTTGGGGGGAGAATCAGATAAGAAATATAAGTCCCCCCCTCACCTTGAAAAGATTAGCAGAAACTGTGTTGGGACATAGATAACCTTCTAATTTTTACTGTTATGTCATCTTTCATCTCTAGGACATGAAATACTTATAAATATTTCAAAAGACAAGCCTATGTAAAACAGCTACTATCGATTTTCTTAAGATTTATGGAAGACAGTCTAATTATAGACTCATGTGTCTTCCTCCACTGAAAACACAGGTATTTGATAGTCATCATTTTAAATATTGTGTCCTTATATTTAGAAGTTTGAGAGTGTAGGTGTCAGAATTTCTTTGGGTTAGTCCCTGGAGCTTTCAAGAGGGAAGTATAGAAATTGATAAAATATTTGAAATATTTGATGCCTATATAGCTGCAAAGGCTTGGAAAATCCAATTGGTAAGAAAAGTGTTCCACTTTTAGTAATTACTGGCAAGGTCACACCTAGGTCAAGATGACCAGAACTTTATCACAGGATATCCAAATTTAGAAAGCACATATTTAAGCTCAGCCCTTCTATCCAGTGTTGAAGGCAATGTAAAGGGTTGGACTTCATCAAATCTCAGTATCACTTCCCAACACATAAGGAGCTCTGATGGTGTAGCATGTAACATAAAACTGAACCATCAGTAATTCTAATCTATTATTTGCTTTGCAGGAAGAGAAAGATGGGAAGTCTCCTTTAGTAAGAATTTACGGCATTGAGAACCCAGTGAAGGGCCACTCAAAGTTAGAACTGACTCAAAAAGCAGAGGGGTTCCCCCCTTTAACTACAAAGCTATTGAAGGCATTAACAAACAAAATAAAAGCCCAGGAATTGGTGGGATACCAACTGACATTCTTCTTCAGACAGATGCAGCCATGAACAAGCTAAGTCTATGCTAAGAAATCTGAAGACAACTCCCTACCTGGCCATCTAACTGGAAGAGATCCACATTTGCTCCTATTCTAAAAAAAAAAAAGTGAATTGAGAAATTAATCAACGATATGATTACTATTATGTGCAAGTAAAATCTTGTGATTATTATTTTTTTTAAAAAGTGTCTGGAATAGTACATCTATCAGGAATTTCCAGAAATTCAGACGGGATTCAGAAGAGGTTGTGGAATGCAGGATATCTTTTCTGATGTCAGATGGTCATGGCTGAAAGAAAAGAATACCAGAAAGATGCTTACTTGTGTGTTATTGAATATGCATAAGCATTTGACTGTGAGGATCATAACAAATTATGACTATCATTGAGAAGAATGTGAATCCGAGAATGAATACTTGACTGTGCTCATGTAAAGACTATACAGAGACTAAGGAGCAGTTCAAACAAGACAAGGGAATACTACATGGTTTAAAGTGATGACAGATGTGCATCAGGGCTGTATCCTTTCTCCACATCTACTCAACCCATATACTGAGCAAATAATTTGAGAAGCTGGAGTCTATGAAAAAGAGTGTAGTATTGGGATCAGAGGAAGACTCATCAACAACCAACTATGTTATGTAAATGGCACAACTTTGCTTGCTGAAAGTGAAGAGGACTTGACAGACTTGCTGCAGAAGATCAGAGACTACAGCCTTCAATATAGATTACATATAAACATCAAGAACACAAAAATCTTCATCACTGTGACAATAAGCAAAATCATCATAGATGAAGAAAAGACTGACGTTGTCAATGATTCAGTTTTACTTGGATCCACAATCAACACCGATGGAGGAAGTAGTCTAGAAATTAAAACACACATGTTACTGGCAAGGACCTCTCCCAAGTACTAAAGAGAAAAGATACCAGTTTAAAGATAAGGTTAGTCTGGTCCAAGCCATGAGATTTTCAATTATTTCTTATGCATGTTAAAGTTTGATAATGAATAAGGATTACAAAAGAATTGATGCCTCTGAGTTGTGGTGTTGCAGAAGAGTGCTGAATATCCAATGAACCTCCAAAAGAACAGATATGTCTTGTAAGTGGAATCAGGGCACTCCTTAGAGGCAAGGATGGCGAAACTTCACTTCACAAACTTTGGGCCTGTTGTCAGGAGGGGCCAGTGTGTGGATCATGCTGGGAAAAACAGAAAGTTAGAGAAAGAGAGGAAGATGCTAAAAAAGGTGGGTTAACATTGTTGTTAAGTGCCATTGAGTTGTAGACGACTCATAGCGACCCTATGAATGAAAGACTTGAATACTTGTGTAACTTTCATCGTTTCTTCACATTAATAGAGTTTCCAGAAGCAAGTCATTTAGGAAGTGGATGCCACTCCTGCTTCCAAGCTTGTTTTAATCGGGGAGCTCCACAAAACACTGTCCACCATAGGTAACCATTATCATATTCGACACATCAGTGTCACAGTGTTCAGCATCACAGCAACCACGAATTACTTCTGCACAGTAAATGGACAGATCACTGCTATACCACTTAGAAGAATGTTTGACAAACATTCCTGCAGATGACTTCCAAACTGGCTTCGAGCCCTGAACTGCCAACCAAATGGGTTTTTTAATGGGAGGCCAAATCACATCATCTCTGTCCCATTAGCTAGTCAACATTCCATCCTAATCCTCACCAGTACCAGCAAACAAGTCTATAGAATCCGGCTCCTGCAGACAACTTCCAAACGTAATGACCATAAAAATGGGCTCTAGTATATCAGTGTTCATGAGGATAGCACAGCAGATCTGCTGTTCCTAGGGTTGCGATGAGTGGCAATTCACTCAATGGCACCTAATGAAAACAACAACACAAAGCTGGGTGGAGAAGAGTTTTTTTGTAGTTTCTGTTCTAACAGAGACTTGTCACTTAAGAGTTTCAAAAAAAGTCAGTATTCTCAAACATAGAAATTAAAACTATAGAAGACTGGTTCCTTATCAAAAAAGGAAAAGAAACAGTTGGTTTATATAATTATACTACCATAATTAGCAACAAGAAAAAAACATTACTGCTGTCTTTTTTATTCTGGATCACCCATCATCTCTTATGAAGGTATTAAGTAATCTAAGAATATTTTTAAAGAAAAATTTAGAATCCTAAGGTTTCTGCCATGCTTGGAAAGGTAGAAGAGAAATACCTTCAACGAGATAGACTAACACAGTGACGACAACAATGGACAGCAGAGATTGTGAGGACGGCGCAGGTTCAGGCAAGGTTTAGATCACTGTCCATAAGGCCTCTATGAGTCAAAGTCGGTGCAGTGGCACCTAACAACAGCAATGACAACAACAACAGGATTTCTGCACTGTTATTTTATATGTAGACATTCAAGCCATGATGTCCACATTGTTTCAAGTGTAAGTTAATATCTTAAACAATGTTTTAGTCAAGACAAGGGCATTAAGCATCAAAAAGCCACTTTGGTTATTGTCTAAACTTCTGCCATTAAGGATCATTTAGTTCATTCCTTCTTAAAAGAACGAAAAGAAAACTGTACAGAAACAAAAATCCAATTACTTCTTTGTGAAGAGATGCCTTTTATATCTACAATTTAGTAAAATCCATTATTAGTAAAATACATAAAATTTTATGTAACCGGTAGCCTTTTATTCATGTAAAATTTAATTTTATTATGAAATGACATCCCCCTTCCCACTCATCTTAATTTTACTGAGGCATGATTAACAGTAAACAGAAGTTATCCTTACTCATAATCCTGATTGAGTGCAATTCTCAAATTGGGGATAATACAAATGGATAATCCGGTACTTGTTTTCCTATTTCTGTTTCTTCACATGACAATCACTTTTGTTACTAAGAATCAGCTGAAAAATTAAGACTGATCTGGGAAAGTGATACTTTCCCATGACAAAAGTGATAAAGTATTTTCTTATTGAATATGTCTACCACATTTTCTGAGCTGAATATTAAGGGTTAATAGGAAATACTGACAATACTTGACCAAATCTGAGTTAAAGGCCAAATAGTGATGGTCTTAATTTCAGACAGAACATAACAGAAGTTTACAGTACATTGTCTTAACAGTAACAGTATATTCTAGAGTACTCTACAAGGTAACTCTAGAGAGGTTCCCATTTAGGAATACATATATTTCAATAAAAATATAGATACATAACTTGACACATACAACACACATATTTGCACCTTAAACAACAACAACATGTTTAGTTACATCTATCTAAACAATGCAAAGGACATATGTATGAGTTGTTACTATTAAAGTAATACCAAACTGTAATTACAAAAACACACTGGTTATATTGCAGTCATATGCTGAACAGCATTAGCATGTATATGGATCCTTAGACCATATGTATTTCATATAGTACCCAACAATATTTTCTGTTAGTAGAAACCTGCCATTCCACTTTTAATAAATGCTTCCATCATCTGGTTGGAGCCTGTATAAATGCATGAGCCTGAAGAAGATAGCTTTGTCCCATCAACCTCAGCACATATCTCAGGATATACGTGTCATGCTAACTACGACCTAGTGGCAAAAAGCTGCACTGAAATTCCCCAAGGCATGCTGTTCAAATCCACCAGTTGCTCCATGGGAGAAGGACGGGCAGTCTCCTTCTGTGCAATTAACTGCCTCTGAAAACCTACCAGAGTCAGTTATGGGCCTGTTCCAACTCAATAGTACACAACAACAACAACAATAGTTTCAAAGGGAGCCCTGGTGGCTTAGTCCATAAGGTTTTGTAGAAACACATGGTTTTTACAAAATAGTAAAAGCCAAAATGAATTGCCTTGAAAGGACTAAGTGAAGATATTGTGGAACAATCAAAATTTTATTTTGGGTTAATTACAGTTTCCTAACCTGCTATTTCAGACCAGACAGTTCTTTGTTGTGAGGTGAAGGCTAGAGCAATACAGGAGGTTTAGCAGGATCTCAGGCCTCCACCTACTCGATGACTGTAGCATCGTGAGAGTGGACAATCAAAAACGTCTCCAGACTTTGCCCACTGTCCCTGGGTTAGGGAAGAAGCCCAGACCACTTCCACTGGAGATGTATTTGTCTAATCAAACATTACTTCTAATCATTTTGGTTTTGCATTTCAGAAAGCACACAGAACAGTTTTGTACAATATATAGATTAAGAGTGCAAAATCAATTATATAACTTTACCTTAGGAATCATGACAAAATGTAAAAATCCCAGACTGCATTTTCTAGAGAACTGTGACACATGAGTGTTTATGAACCTCATCAGTTACAATTTTGACAAATATAGTCTTAATGTGAATGATGGAGCTTACTGAATTTTCCATATGATTTTCTTTTCAGTCCTCTAATATTTCTGAAAAGGTACAGAGAAAATAAGGTAGCCTTTGCTTTAAGTGACTATTAAACAATAACTCAGAAGAATAAATATGTTCAGGATTGCACAGACCTTGCACGTTTGACACAGCTGTTCACATTACCTTCTCATAGCATTTTTGCTGCTATAGAGAATCAAAATAGAGAACAATTCTGCACAGAAACAATACTTAATTTCTTGACTTTCTATGTTGCAGCATAATCTGTGTTATGCCTAAATAATATTTTAATTAATAACTGTGATAGTATTCTAATTATTTGGTGACACTAAGAATTGTCTGTCAATGATGTCATATTTTTCCAAGGAGCATCTTAAAAAAAATTCCCAAACCCTTAATAGTTTGCAAGTTAAACCACCAAAGCATGTCACTTGTTTTAACTTCATGGTATACAAAGCTCAGGTGGTATAGTACATAGCATATTGTACTGCTAACCAAAAGGTCACCAGCTGCCCCATAGGAGAAAGATGAGCAGTCTCTTCCCATTACACACTACAGCCTCAGACACCCAATAAAAACTGAAGTAGAACTTTTTTGATGTAGTTTATCCACACTCTAAAGATGTTTAGAAGAATAAATGTAATGAATTCTAATGTATGTTTTTTAGATTAAGGTGTTTAAAGCACAAAAATAAGATTTCCATTACCTTTCTCTTATATACATACACATTCACTTGCTTATAAGCTGTCATTAGCAGTTTCTCACCATGTGTCAGATCTAGCATTACCAGTTTTCTGTTTCCAGAGAAGAAATAATTCACTACTGTAGACATCCCTTAATTTAGCTAAATCCTGCTTTGCATGAAAATATTCAACACAGGGTCCATTCATGCTGTGTTTGGGAAGCCAGGAATAGTAAAACAAGAATATTATTTCTGGAGTAAAACTTGCATTTCATGATGGTGCGGGCATTCATTTTATGCAACAACCAGGAAACTGGCTGATCTTGGAACAATATGCAGTGGATAATACAAAATAGATTTGTGGCTCTGTAGCACTGGTCATAGACTTTTGCCGTACCAGGCCACATGAATGAAGTGTTTGTAGTCCCACAGAAGGGAGTTTTGTTTAACTCTGTGTACATGCATATGTTCTCATTCTGACAATGCTATGATAGACAGAAAAAGGGATGAGTCTTATATCCTGTTTCCCACCAAGACTAAACCTTACTTCACTGTGCTTCATTTACCTCATCTCTAACATTCAATTATGAGACAATCATCACAAGGTTGAAATAATGCACTTATTTTGTAGTCTTTTTTGCACTAAACTAATAGTAAGAATGCTAACAAACTAACATAATTCGGATCTAAAATCTGAGCTTATGCTCCAAATTCTGAGGAGACTCATTACCCAGACTAACAGAATCAACACAATCTAAAATCAACAAGGTTTCTCACTTTCTAAGTAGACTTGACAAAAGGAGAGGAAGCAATTCTTACTTCATATTTTGAAAAAGAGGGCAACTATAATTAACATAGACTTGGTACAACAAATCAGCTGTAGCATTTTATATCCTCATTACTCAGTAAAGGATTTTGTTTTTAAATTTACCCCAGTACCTACCCACTGCCCCTAAATAGGGCAAAAATAAATGATAATATAAAAAACTTCCTTCTATGATTTTAAACCTAATAAGGTAGGTTGGTTTGCTGTTGGTTTTTGTTGTTGTTGTTGTTTTATTTAAGCCAGTAACATTTTCCCTGGCATTCTCTTTATTCAACTCTGATTAGTTCTTCAGCCTTGGTAAATAGAGGTCCATCTTGTTTTTACACCATATCTTCTAGTTTTGAACCATGTAAACAACAGCATTTCAATAGTATTTTACCAGCTGAAAATCCACAATGTGCTATAGAAAAAATGTCATAAGACATTTCTATTTTAATCCTCAAAGCCAACATCAAAAGTAGAGGTTTCCTTTCTGCTTTTTAATTCATGCAAATCCATGAAACAACTTGACCATTTTCTTCTAGAGTCACATAGAAAACCTAAGAAAAATACCCTGGCTCAGTTCTTTCTTCTTCCGTAGTCCCTAGGATGTGGGCTGATGCAAGCTGCTGTCACATGGGTCTAGCTGCATTCTCAGTGCACCGATCTTATGAAGATACCAGAGTTGGAGAAACTCCTCAGGCATAGCATGGAAGCCAGAAAAGGGTAAGACGTTGTCATAATAGTGATGGCTGATGGGCTGCTCATGCATATTTACAGAGAAGGGCCAGAAGCCATAGATGGCCACCTCTTCACAGAGGCCCAGGGCTGCACTCACCAGAAAGAGTCCTGTGGACAGGCGCTTAGCATGAATTCCCCTACTTTTCCAGAATTTTCCGATGTTACGCAGGAAGTTGGGGTTAGCAAAAAGCACTGTTTGATTTGCACCGACATCTGACAGTGTATAATAAACACGGAGCGATGGCTCTGTCCCTGTCTTCATAGAAAACGCAGGCATATAGATGTAACTGTGGTTATAGATTTTCATGTTGTCCACAAATGTCTTTCTGGACCAAAGAAGGTTTTGAAACCTAAGAAAGAGAAAAAGTTCAATTAAATCTGGAGAAACCAACTCTCCTGTTCTTCTGATGGCTCTAAAGGTGCAAATTATATCAGTAGAAACACGTAAAATAAGTTTGTATTTAAAATCTACTTGAATTCACCAATGGCTTATTATCAAATAGCCTGTTTCTGCTCACTCTAGATCAGTGCAGTGAACTGGGATGTTGGAGAAGAATATTGACTATACCATGGACTGTCAGAAACATGGACAAACCTATCTTGGAAAAAGCACATCTAGAATGCTGCTTACATGCAGAGATGGTGAAACTTCAGCTCATATACTTTGGTTCTCAGACAGAACTAGCACCCAAAGGTGGATATTATGTTTGGTGGATTATATGGGATCAGCAAAATAGAAGATCTTCAATGAGATGGACTGACATAGTGGGTACAACAATGGGATCAAATACAGCAATAACTGTGAGGATGACACAGGACCAGACGGGTTTTGCTTTTGGTGTACACGGGATCACTATGACTGGCAACTGACTTGATGACACCTGACAACAATAACTGTTTTAAACTCAGGTAAACTTTCTTTAAAGGTGTCTTGTCTGAACTAAAATTATTTGTGCAGTCATTTTCTCTCTTACTAGAATATATTTCTCTAGAATAGAAAATGGTTTAATCACACAAAGGCTGCTGAGTAGAATTCTGATAAAAGCTACCTGTGTGATCTACCATAAACACAGGGATGACTTCCTCATCTGCAAATCATGAGAAGTATTTTAAAGACACATCTTCTGCTCAAATTCTGTGATTCTACACATATTCAGACCAATCAATGCTCTAACAGTGATTTGCATTTCAGGAAATAAACATTTGTTACTATTATAAAATTATATTGTGAATGAATTGTCCACAAAGCTTAATAAAATGATTGTACCATTTTGGTCCATTAGAGTTTAACTAAAGTGTCTAGTACAATCTTTTTTGTGCAGGAACTCAGAATTAAAACTTAGTGTGCCCATTTTTTTTTTACTTCAGAAAAGCAAAATCCAATGAGGAAACAAAAATATAGCTGTATGTAATGTTATAACAGTATAACATTAAAAGGACAAAGGCTGATGTTTGTATAAAGCACTAAGAAATATTACTTCTGCTCTGGAAGGGAGAGCGTATATAGATAACTTCATACAGCACTGGGGAAACTTTGAATTCTTCTCAGCACATAAAGTATTGACAGCCAGGTATAGAGTGCTCAAAGAGAATAATTAAACTGACCTAAAAGAAGAGACCTATAGGTGGCTCCTTTGGGGAGCTGCCCAAGAGAAAGCCAATGTGCCAATTGTTTGGATTATAATGAAACTCACTCATGGCCTGTCTGATTCAATCCTGCACTTAGCTTCCAGATATTGAGCAAGAGCAGGTAGCCAAGATAACTGACACTGAAAGAAAGCCTCCAGCACTGGAGTAAGAGAAGAAAACTGAAAAACAAAGAAGCTCAGAAGAAAATAAGACTACTCAAGAGTCAGAAGAAAACCACTTACAATCTATGATACTTTAGAAGTAATAGAAAAACATAAATAAAGAATAAAGTTAATTAGTGATTACCTGAGTTTGATAGAGGTTATTGCTTATAATAACATATGGTTTATGATGATGAAAAAAAATCACATTGATTAGGGTAAAGGGATGCATAGTTGATGAGGGTAACTGATGTCAATAAGTAGTACAACTATAAAAAAGTTGAATTGGCAAATGGCTAATAGGAAAGGCTACATTTTTGCAACAACAAAATGAGCAGCTGGTGAGGCCTATAAGGTGTTTTTGGGCTCAGTGAGTAAGAAGTTGCATTGCTAAGTCAAAGGCAGGTGGTTTGTATCCACCAGCTGTTCCTTGGGAGAAAGATGGGCAATCTCCTCGTGTCTGATTTACAGTCTTTGAAAATCCACTAGCTGGTCAGCTATGAGTTGGTTCTGACTCAACCGCAATGTGTTGAGGTGTTATTTCCTACTGAGGCCTGTGTACAACCAAAATACATCCTTGCCTCCAAGAAGATCCCTGGTTGTTCCTTCTCCAAAGGTTGAGGGTCAGCAAAAGAGAGGAAGACCCTCAATGAAGAATTGACACAGTGACTGTAACAATGGGCTCATGTATATTAGAGATGATGAGGATGGCACAAATTAGGGCAAGATTCAGATCTGTTACTGATGGGGCCCTATGAGTCATCATCAGCTCAACCATACCTAACAACAACATGTACAACCAAACACATCACAGGATTTTGGTTTCTTGGTTTGGAAGTTTAGGATCAGGTTTCATGGAGTATCATTGGTCTAATACTTAGTATGGCTGGTCTGCCTTTTTGTTTGTGGTGGTGTGCTTGGGGACTTAAAAAGGTTGCAAGCAGTCATCTGGAGCAAATATCAGGATCAAGAGGGAGAAACAAGTGTTTCTCCCATAAGCTTTCTCCCATAAACAACAATCTCCTTTGCCATGAGAGAATAATTTCATAGTGTCTAACTACCATTACGGAAGAGTTTAATCACAATTCTATAAAATATATCTAATCAAAAGGAAAAAATGTAGAAAGAAATTTCAAATTTTCATGGAATCCAGACTTACTAGCGTCATTAAGCCTGGGTGACACCCTGAAACTATTATCCAAAGATAATCTTTAAACATGAAACCAACATCTCAGGATTTAAATCAATTCTTAAGCTTAATTAACTAATTAAGCTTAAATAATGACTGTCTTGTATGTATGTAGACTCAAAATGACCAAAGAAACATGAAAGATTTTTCAGGAAACCTAAGAAGCAGTAAACTCATGTTAATAGGAAAGGAACAACTCAGAAAATGAAGGAAAAAAGTGATAATGAAATTTGAAGAATGTACTCACGGTCTTTGAATTTCACATATGGAAACTGTTGGATTGGTCTAGGTTCTATGTATATTCTCAGTAAAAGCAGAAAATGAACTCTTTAAATCTGTAATTGTTCATAAATCAGAACAGTTATTGCATCAATACAATAAGACTTTGTTGTTGTTATGTGCCATCAAGTCTAATACAACTCAAAATGATCTGATGAGTAACAGATTTGAACTCTGTTCTATTCTGTGCCATCCTCACCATCTCCCACACATTTGAGCCCATTGCTGCAGTCTCTGTGTCAATCCATCTCATTGAGGGTCTTCATCTCCTTCACTAACCCTCTACATTTCCAAGAATGATGTCACCCTCCAAGGAACAGCCCCTCCTAACAACATGCCCAAATTATGTGAGATAAAATATCTCCATGCTTGCCTCCAAGAAACACTTTGGTTGCACTTGCTCCAAAGAACATTAATAAGAAATTTGTTTTTGTTAGGTGTCATTGAGTCAAATATGACTCATAGCAACCCTATGAACAGTGGACTGGAACCCTGTCT
This sequence comes from Elephantulus edwardii, assembly GCF_000299155.1. Classification (NCBI taxonomy): domain Eukaryota; kingdom Metazoa; phylum Chordata; class Mammalia; order Macroscelidea; family Macroscelididae; genus Elephantulus; species Elephantulus edwardii. The sequence continues at coordinate 796,214 of NW_006399956.1, forward strand.
TATCCTGTCCTACCTCCACCAACTCTGATGCACTTGGGCCCATTGCTATGCCAATTCATCTCACTGAAACTCTTCTCTTTTGCAAGCATGTTGTTCCTTTCAAGGTATAGCCTCTCCTAGAAAAATGTCCAAAGTATGTGAGACATAGCACCCTGGCTTCACTTTCCCCAAAACATATCCATTTGTTCTTTTGGCAATTTATGGGATATTCAGTACTCTTTTCCAACACCACAGCTCAAAGGCATCAATTGTTCTTCTGTCATCCGTATTCATTGTCAAGCTCTCAGACACATAAAAAGTGATTGAAAAGATGTTGGCTATTTAAAAATACACCAGATGTAATATGGTAACAGAAAACTTCAGCAAAAAGCCCCAGAGTAAAATCAAGAAAGTCATCAATCAGCTCCCCAAATAGAAAGAGAAAGTAGCAGCAGTAGTAATAGATTAATATGTCTGGCAGTAATGAGACAATATTTGCAACACTAATGGGAGAGATAATTTAGTAGCTGCTACAGAAATGGCTTGGTATTTTCAATTATTTCATATGCTTTTGAAAACTGGACAATGAATCAGAATGACAGAAAAACTGATGCCTTTGAGTTTAGCAGTGGAGAAGAGGACTGACTGTCCCTTGAAGTTGCAAAAGAATAAGCAAATTTATTTTGAAAACAGTGAAGCCAGCGTGCTCCTTCGGAGCGAGGTTGGTGAAACTTCATTTTACACATTTTGGGAATATTGTCCTTGGACAAGCACATCAAGTACATTGGAAAGGGGAGGGTCAATTGAAAAAGAAGAAAAGCCTCAACATGACAGAATGACACAGTGGCTGTAACAATGGGCTCGAGTATATCAGGGATGGGGAAGATGGGTTTCGTTTTGCTCTTTACAGGGAGGGTCACTTAAATTCATTTTCAACTCACTGGCACCTAAGAACATCAAAGAATCTGAATTGTGTTATTGGCAAAGTGCCCACGGACTGACAAAAGAAAGCTAATCAGTCTTGAAAGAAGTACAGTAAGAGAGTTCTTCAGAGACAAGTATTGTGAAACTCTGTCTCACGTACTTTGAGTACGTTATCAGGAGGGACTAGTTCTTGAAAAAGGACAACACGTTTGAAAAAGCAAGGGGTCACTGAAGGAGAGGAAGATCCTCAACAAGTTTCACTGACACACTGTCTACAACAACTAGTGTAAGCACAGTGGAGATTACCAGGAGGACAGCAGATCTGTCACAGCGTTGATCTGTGGTACACAACATCGCTATGCATTGTGGTCTATTTGATGGTACAAAAGAAACATAGCACTGCCCAATAATTTTATTAAGAGTTGGACAGGACACAAAAATACTTGTAATTTGCATTCTGCCTCAGTCAGGAACAATGCTTACATATATTGTTGTTGTTAGGTGCCATCGAATCAAGTATGACTCATAGCAACCCTATGAACAAAAGATCTGAAACCAGTCCTGTCCCCTGCACCACCCTCACACTTCTGACACACAAGATCCCAATGCATATATACTGAGTCAAATAGTGAGCTGAGATATATCTGGATTGAGAAGTAAGAAGCATACTGGGGGAAGAAAGGAGAATCTGTGAGATCTATGGTAAGAAACTGAAATATATTTCTCCATAGGATATCACTGGACACATTAAAAATGTAAATTTTAATTAATACTGCTACTTTAAAATGTAATAAAATAATCAACCAAAGAAGTTAAAAATAGGTTGAATTATTGGAATATGACTTGGAGGGGTAAGGAGGCATGAAACAAGGGATTACTGGTTTTTATTTTAGGCTTTGTCATACTCTTTACTTCTGACATGATATTTGTGTGTAATTTTGATAAAAATGCATGTTGTTGTTGTTATGTGCCGTCGAGTAGTTTGCGACTCATAGCGACCCTATGCACAACAGCCCTAAACCCTGCTCTATCCTGCACCAACCGCACTGCCTCTGACACACCCATCCCGATTACCCCAGTCACCGAATCAATCCATCTCATAGAGGGTCTTCCCCTCCTGTGCTGTCCCTCCACCCTCCCAAGCATGATGTCCCTCTCCAAGGACCCGTCCCTCCTGGAAACATGTCCAAAGTATGTCAGACGAAGCCCCAGAATCCTTGCCTCCAAGGACTATCTTGGTTTAATCCTCTCCAAGATGAATCTGTTTGTTTTCCTGGCAGTCCATGGTACATTCAGTACTCTTCTCCAGCACCACAGCTCAAAAGCATCCACTCTCCTTCTGTCCTCCCTAGTCATTGTCCAACTCTCTGATGCATAACAAGCGATTGCAAAGACCATGGCCTGTATCAGGCGCACCTTAGTCTCCAGAGAGACACCGTTGCTCCTGAATACTTTAGAGAGGTCCCTAACAGCAGACTTTCCCATCGCGATATGCTTTTTGATTTCCTGACTGCTGGTGCCAAGAGTGTTGACTGTGGAGCCGAGCAAACTGAAGCTGTGAACAATCTCAATCTCTTCGTCATCCATCCTGATGCTGCCAATTGGTCCAGTGGCGAGAATCTTTGTCTTCTTGACATTGAGCCTCAGTCCATACTGAAGGCTGCAGTCCTTGTCCATTCGCAGCAAGTGCATGAGGTCCTCCTCAGTTTCAGCGAGCAGGGTTGTGTCATCTGCATAACGCAGATAGTTAGTAGATCTTCCACCAATCCTGATGCCACAATTCTCCTCATAGAGCCCAGCCTCTCAGATAATCTGCTCTGCATACATATATTGAAAAGGTATGGAGACAGGATGCATACCTAGCGTACATAAAAATGCATAGTTGATAAAAATGTACAATTGTCATGGAGTCGAATTGGACTTGACATGCTCCATGTGCACAGCAATCCTGCTCCACAGGACTTTCAAAAGTTCAGTTATCGGAAATGGATCACCAGGCCTGTCTTCTGAGGCACCTCTGGGTACATGTGACTTTCCAGGCTTTTGAGTAGTAGTCATGACCTTTTATACCCAGGGATTTCTTGGTCATAACAGATTTCAATTTTATAAAGGTATGTATAGCCCATCAACAAACGAATGGATAGAGAAGCTGTGGTATATTCACACAATGGAATACTACACAGCATTGAAAAACAAGGAACTCGTGCAATATTACTCAAAATGGGTGACCCTGGAGGACATTATGCTGAGTGAAATATCTCAGTCACAAAAGGACAAATACTGCCTGGTGCCACTGTTGTAGAATGGCACTGACATCAGGGTTTGGGTAAAACTGAGAAAAACTAGATAAATTATGTATACTGCATTGAAACAGATGAGGGAGAGAATAACTTAAAAGCGATATACGATAGGATATTATGGTTATCACAAGAGTCCAGAATTAAGGTTGCATAGTGGAGTGTACTTGGGGTGGTGGGAGGGGATTGTATACCAAAGAAGGAATTTTTCTTTTGCTTTTCAAAGAGGGGAGCGAACTGGGGGTGGGGGGTGGGCTGGGCAGGGAGAAAAGTGCAATAATGAATGAATGGAAATCCAAAATCTCTGTAAATGTTCATTAAAATTATTAAAATTTAAAAAAGATATTTATAGCCCTCAAACTAAAATATAAGTTGTTAACAATATGCACTTAACAAGATAATTTGAATATATCTGTAACAGAAACTGACAAAAATCAATGATATATAAATCTAGAAATTAAAAATAATGATGAGAGTCTTTAAAAATGAAAGAATTTTTCTTTAGTTTTCAAAGAGAAGATCGAACTTAGGGGGAGGTTGGGCAGGAGAAAAGTGTAACAATAAATGAATGGAAATTAAAAGTCACCATAAACTTTCATTAAAATTAATAAGAAGAAAAAAATCTTATTTTTTTAAACATAAGTAGAAAACTTCTTAGAATGATTACATATTATACTGCAAAAAGAAATACTAATATAATAATTATCAAAGACTGTATCATCTGATAAAAATGTAAAAACATGGGAAATTAACAATGTAAAAAATACATAACAAACTAAAACTCTCAATGTCACTGCTTTCTGAGGCTTTAATTCTTAATGGGCAGAGAATTATTATCTTTCTACCATAGAGTTACAAGTGGATTCCAAAAGCTGGAGAAATGTGGCCTTCTGATTTGCAGGATAACACTGTGCCACCAGCAATTAATTTATTTATGTATCTATCTACATAAATCTATCTACAGAAAGTTATACTACCAAGCCCAAGGTGGGTGATTATATTGCGGCCTTTGGGCCTGGTTCAAATTGAGGTTTTGTTTGTTGTCTTTTTTTTTTGTGAAACATTCTTTTAGGTGGTATAGCACTGATCTGTGCATTGCTGTACAGAGGTAACTCATGGTTGCTGTGATGCTGAATACTGTGACACTGATGTGCCATATGTGATAATGGTTACCCATGGTGGACAGTGTTTGCTGGAGCTTCCTGATTAAAACAAGGTTGGAAGCAGAAGTGGCGTCCACTTCCGAAGAGGCTTGCCTCTGAAACTCTGTGAACAGTGCTCAGGTCTTCCATTCATAGGGTCGCTATGAGTTGTCTACGACTCGACCGCACCTAACAACAACAACTATCTATCTATCTATCTATCTATCTATCTATCTATCTATCTATCATCTATCTACCTATCTAATCTACATTTTATACACATATATACATATTTCTGTATATATATTTATTCCCATTCCAAAAAAAAGATATCTGACAGGGTAGGAAAATTATCAAATACTATCATTAACATTTCATCACAATCTTCCTAATGAAGATTATAAAAATATTACTGGAATAGTATATTGATAGAGAACTATTAGGAAGACAATCTGGATTTAGAAGAAGATGTGCACTAGGAACATCAGAGCCAATGTCAGATGGATCTTGGCAGGAAGCAGGGAGCACCAGAGAAATGTCTATCTGTGTTTCATTGACTATGCAAAGGCATTTGACGGTGTGTATCACAACAAACTGGGGCTGACTCTGAGAAGAACGGGAATCCCAGAACACTTGATTGTGCTCATGTGAAACAGGGTCAAGAAACACTGCATGTCTTAAAATCAGTAATGAGTGTGTCCTGTTGTTGTCGTTGTAGTTATGTGCTATCAAGTTGCCTGTGACTCATAGTGATCCAATGTACATTAGCTGTAAACTCTTCCCTATCCTGAGCCAATCTCATTGTGTCCAACTGACCTAATCCCATTTCTCCAGTCACTGAGTCAATCCTTTTCATTCTGAGCTCCTCTCTGACGTTGTCCTTCCTCCTGTCCAAGCATGATGTCTCTGTCCAAGGACTGGTCCTTCCTGGCCATGTGACCAAAGATTGTGACATGGAGCTTCAGATTTTTTCCTTCAGGGATCATCCTGGTTTTACCCTTTCCAGGACAAACCCATTTGCTCTCCTGGCAGTCCACTGTATGCTCAACACTCTTCTCCAGCACCACAACTCAAAGGTATCAATTATTCTTCTATCATACTTAGTTACTGTCCAGCTCTCAGATGCGTAGCAAGCAACTGGATCAGGAACATGTTAGTCTCCAAACTGACAGACATCATTGTTCTTCAGTACTCTAGAGAGGTCCCTGACAACAGACATTCCCAATGCAATTTTTTAATTTCCTGACTGGTGGTGCCAAGAGTGTTGACTGTGGAGCTGAAAGGCTGTAACTGTTAACAGGCTCAATCTCTTCTCCATCCATCATGGTGCTGCCAATTGGCCCAGTAGTGAGATTCTTTGTCTTCTTGATGTTGAGCGTCGATCCATATTGAAGACAACAGTCCCTGACCCTTTGCAGCAAACGCTTCAGGTCCTCAGTTTCAATGAGCAAGGTTGTGTCAACTGTATTACGTAGATTGTTGATGAATCTTCCTCCAATCCTGATGCCACATGCCTCCTCATAAAGTCAAGTCTCCTGAATGATCTGTTCTGCATATAGATCATCAATACAATACAATGCATCCTTAATGCACACATTTCCTGATCCAGAACCAAGCACTGTCTCCCTGCTCTGCTTTAACTACAGCTTCCTGGACCAATTATAGGTTTTTCATATACACAATTAAGTATTCTGGGATCCCCATTCTTCTCAAGGATAGCCACAATTTGTTGTGATCCACACAATCAAATGCCTTTCCATAGTCAAAGAAACAGATAGACAGTTCTCTGGTACTCTCTGCTTTTGGCCAAGATCCATCTAACATAGGCTATGATGTTCCTAGTGCCACAGCTGCTTCTAAACTCAGTCTGAACATGTGCAAGCTCTCTGCTGATGTACTGTTCCAGTCGTTTTTGTGTCCTTTATCCATACCTATTCAATCTGTGGAACAGATCATTTGAGAGGCTGAACTTTATGAGGATGAATGGCATCAGGATTGGAGGAAGATTCATCAACAACCTATGTTATACAGATGACACAACTTTGCTCATTGAAACTGAGGAGGACCTTATGTGTTTGCTACAAAATGTCAAGGACTACAATCTTCAATATGGATTGAAACTCAACATCAAGAAAATAAAGATTCTAACCACTGGGCCAATTGGCAGCACCATGATAGATGGAGAAGAGATTGAGTCTGTTAACAGTTTCAGCTTGCTTAGATCCACAGTCAACACTCTTGGCACCAACAGTCAGGAAATCAAAAGATTAATTGCATTAGGGAAATCTTCAGTCAGGGGCCTCTCCAGAATGCTGAAGTGCAAAGATGTCAGTCTAGAGACTAAGGTTTGCCTCATCTAGGCCATGGCCTTTGAAATTGCTTGCTACGCATCAAATTGCTTGATAATGACTAAGGATGACAGAAGAATAATTGGTGCCTTTAAGTTAATGTTCTAGAGACGTGTATCAAACATACCATGAACTGCCTAGAGAACAAACAGGTCTTTCCTGGAGAGAGTGAAGCCAGGCTGCTCCTTAAAGGCAAGGATTTTCAATCTCTATCTCACATACTTTGGACATGTTGCCAGGAGGGGCCATTCCTTGGAAAAGGACATCATGCTTGGGAGGATGGAGGGACAGTGCAAGACAGGAAGACCTGGGACACAGTAACTGGAGTAATGGTGGTAGATCTGTCAGAGACAGTGAGACTGGCTCAGGATAGGACAGAGTTCAGAGCTATTGTACACAGGATTGCTATGAATCATAAACAACTCAACAACACATAACAATAATATACATATATATTTAAATGTACAAACATAACAATTTCAATATGATTATATATGGATATTAATCACTACGGAGCTCTGGTGGCCTAGGGACAAGAAGCTGTGCTGAATCCCAGAAGTATGTGGTTTGAGTCCAGCAACTGCTCTGTGGGAGAAAGATGGGCAATCTCCTCCTGTGTAATGAAATTGTCTCTGAAAATTCAATGGAGGGTCAGCTATGGATCCATTCTGACTCAACAGTACACACAACAACAATGAATGTTTGCAGATAATTACCTGTGAACGTATACAAGAGGATTGGCTGAAAATATTATCTATTGGAAACAGTAAGAGACTTAGGCAAGTTAACTTTTAAAAGTACAAAACTTCCCTGCATAACAGCAATAATGTGTTAACTATAATGGAATGGAGATTTCATTTGAACCAGCAACAAAGCTCCCATATATGCCGGGTGAAAAAAAAAACAAAACCAAAAATAAAGGTAGCAGCTTTATGAACACAAGATGGCTCTCCAAAAAAAGCCTGTAGGTTCAATGTAAACTTCTCACAATGCCAACACCATTTAAAAAGAAAATTCAATCAATGGATTAAAAAAAAAAAATTAACATGAAGTATAAAGCAGTATCAGGAAGCACTGGCGGCCCAGTGGCAAGAAGCTGTGCTGCAATCCCAGAGGCGCAAGTTCTTATCCAGCAGATACTCCACTGGAGAAGGAGTGGCAATCTCCTCCTGTGCCTGTTGGATCCAATTCAACGGTACACAAAAAGAGGGGGCGGAATAAAGCAGTATCTTTAAGATAATTTTGGTTTAATATAACAAAGAGGGCAACGTGTTGTATTAAATGTCAAAACAGAAGCTACAACAATGAAAACAGTATGGAGTATGCTCAAGAACATGTAATATCTGACAGGAAAAAAGAAAGACAGGCTTCAGAAATGGCCCGACTTAAAAGGTGGTGTAATGGTGGACATGGATCAATGGTGATTAACTTTATAAAACAATGTATGAGAATTATACTATGAAACACAAATAGAGAAATGTGTGATGCACAATGTATATAAATAAAACACACACAATGTATATGAATTTTGTATGTATACAAATAGAAAATAATTTTTTTTAAAAAAAGGATAGATATGGAAAAAGAACACATCCCTGAAGACTCCTGGCTTTTCAAGGCAAAACTGAAAACAGTTGGTTACCTCTAAGAAAGCAATGGGATATATGATATAACCATAGGGTTCAAAGGAGACTTCTGTCATCTATCTATCATGTTTTTGCTTTTAGAAGGCAAATATATTTATACAGTGAAACCAGTGAAAGAACTTTTAGCAAGTGGAAATTGTCAGAGAATGACAATTCAAATGTTATCCAGCAAAAAGAATGATACACAAGTAATAAAAAAGTTCTGTTAAAGGTGAAAAACTTGGAAAAACAAGGAAAAATAAGGCAGTTTCATCAAGAGCCCACACTCGCAGGTTTGTGGGGGGTTTTTTGTTGTTGTTGCAGCAGAAATTTTTTCTTTTTCATTAAAAAACACTGTAGTTCTAATAATGGAAACATTTTCTTGTAAGTCCAGTTTACATATATCAATATACTTAAAGGTTAGAACTGTGATCATTTACTTTTTGAACCATTTCATGTATCCTAGTCAGAACTACTGTCATTATTAACCCACTTACAATGATACCTCAAACCATGAGCAGGTTTTACTGGATATGCTTTCGTAAGGAAATCCTCTGGTGTCCTGCTGGCAAGAAGCTGGGGTGCAATCCTGAAGGCATGTTTCAAGGCCACCAGCTGCTCTGTGGGAGAAGGATGGGCAATCTCCTTCTGTGTAATTAGCTGCCTCTGAAAACTGGGTTCACATGTACATGGGTTTGAATTTTAACCCTTTCATGACCTGTGTGACATGTTCAGTCTCTCAGGTTCCTTTGGAAGCTGCTATCCCACTTGTACATGCTGCCAACTACTGGTGGGGACTTGTATAACTGCATGAATCTGAAGAGAGATCTCATGCTTCAAATTCTACCACCAGACTTCATGTATGTCCCCATAACTATATAAAAATCTATATTACCTCAAAAGTATCTTTCTCTCCAACCATTTCAGCATGCTCAAAGAGCATGTCAATTTCAACATTACTGAAAGCACAGGGTATCAACCAAAAATTCAAAGCCTAAATAATACAGTAATAAAAGGGTTAACATTATTATAATACTGTTTGTGCATTCTAAAATGCATTCACAAAATGAAGTGATAAAAATATTTCAGTTAATTTATCTCAGAATATTCCCTTTCAAATGTCTTTTAGAATATTCTATTTATTTTCTCTATAATGTTTTATATTAACACTTCTGAATTTACTTCTACTCTATTATTTCGGCAGGTTTCCAGTGGGTCAACTCCTTTCTTCAAACTTGTTTTTCTAGTATTTTTTTGACGACTGGCCATGTTCATGGGTGCTCACTGTCATTTTTCTGTCCCTTTCTAGAGCTGTTTACCCAGCTGTTGCTTCCTTTTCCTCTGTCCTTGACTGTTTATTGTGTGTTGACTTAGAGTATCTTCTTTCTTCTCTATACATGGTCATCCTGTGGGAGTGTCTTTTTCACAGGAACATATTTTACAAGACTACAAACAGCACTCCGTATCAAGATATTCCACTCTTACATAATGCCTAAGAAAATGTGCCTTTAGAATTTAAATTTGTAAAACACAGGTAGAATGGAGGTTCCAAATCTAGGCTGAAAATGCAAAAAGAAATTTAGGACAGGCCTTTAGGGGATGACTATATATTTGAACTTTGGGAAAGGTTATAGGTTAGCTGGGTCATCAGACCTAAGGGGTAAAGCAATTTTTATATAATACAGGATTTTATTCAATCTCTATAGTACATTTGCTGTACAGAGGTAACTCGTGGTTGCTGTGATGCTGAACACTGTGACACTGACACTGTTGTTTCAAATGTGATAATGGTTACCCATGGTGGACAGAGTTTGTGGAGTTCCCCGATTAAAACAAGCTTGGATGCAGGAGTGACATCCACTTCTGAAATAGCTTGCCTCCAGAAACTCTATGAACTTGGGGAAACGATGAAAGTTATTAAAGTGTTCAGGTCTTTTGTTCATACGGTCGCTATGAGTCGTCTATGATTCAACAGCACTTAACAATAACAATAACAACAACATAACTCTATGAAGCAGGCATTGAACTTTTTTTCTGCTTTTGAGCTACCTCAAGACTAGCGAAGCTGAGTTATTCTGAAGAATTTTCATACCAGGAACATGGCAGGTTCCAGACTTCAACTCAACTAAGAGACTCTGTATTCAGTCTCTTACAATTGTATTTTCTCTAAGGGGATGGAGCATCATTCCTATCTTGTATGAATTCACTCATCTATGATGTAGGCTCACTTCTCTCCTTCTCTAGGACTTACTCTACAACAGTCCTTGTTAATGTCTCTGTCTAAATATCTATATCCTTCCACTGACCACTTCATTTCTCTCACCTGGGTCTTTGTTTAAATCTCCTACATCTGAAAACAAACTAAAAACAAACATTATTTTACCCAAAAGTACATTTTTTTCTCTAGCTCTTTCTCAACTTCCTTCCTTCACACTGCAATCTGGTTCATATCTCATCCACCACTTCGGCAAATTTCATTTGCTCTCATGACTTAAACCAGGATCTGGGCACTTGTAATCAGGTGGAAATGTCATTTTAACAACAGATGCTAAAGTTCTTTATGGGGAGAAAATCCTTTTTTTCTTTAACTGTGCACAAGTGCTTTAAGTGTTGAAGGTGAAAGCCCAAGAAAATGTCCTTGGACTACAAAGCAAAAGAAGTTGTAACTAAATTCTCCTGTATACACAGGTAACAGGACTGTGGGAGTGAGCAGAGACAAAAGGTGAGAGGAAAACAAGACAGAGAAGCAAAATATTGTGAGAGACGAAATATTAGATACAAAACCATATTTTGACTATTGGAGATTTTTCAGACTATATTATCATCTAGTCTTATTTTAGACCATAATTTAAGTGATATTGTCACCATTTATGTACTAATACATATATATTTCTATAGTTATATAACTGTTAATAGTGGAACTTTTGTGGTCTAGTGGTGAGAAGCTGTGTTACAACCTGAAGGCACGCCCAGGCCACCAGCTGCTCCTCAGGACAAAGATGGGCAATCTCTTCTCATGCAATTAACTGCCTCTGAAAACTCACCAGAGGGTCAAGTATGGGATGGTTCTGACTCTGATACACAACAACAACAACATATTAATAATAGAGAGGCCTACTATTCCATTTCTATAGTGTTTACTTGACAGTTTATAAGTTAACTCCCCTCTATCACTTCATACCTTCTGTAAAATCTGCTACCAATACATAGTGCATTGGATGTGATACGTATTTTGGAGCAATCAAGGAAAAGAAGATTTAACCCATGTCTGCATTGAGACAGAGTATAGGGAGCACAATCACACAAGGCAAGATATGCAGGAGAAAGAGCCTTAAAACAGATCATTGGAATAAACAAGAACCATTTATATTGAAGCAGTGGAAATTCCCCAAGTATTGTGGAGAACACTAAACTCTCTGCTAGATATTGGATAGATTCCAAGTCAATTTGAAAAAAATTCTCAAGAACCAAGCTGTCCTCAGCTCACATCTGAATTCATACTGATGACTCTATCCTCAGCTCTCTTGCTTTCCAAAATAACATGGAAAAACAGTTTAATATTAAAGGGTAGGTTCTGAAGCCCCAACACTTACACTTCAATCACATCTCTAATACTTACTTAAAGCATATACTTAAGTTTCTTCATTGGTACAAATAGTAGTATTAGTTGTATCTAGTTCACATGAATTAATATTAAGTACTTAGAAGAGTGTTTGTCTTATAGTTAGCTCTCAATACATTCTAGTATTTATTATTATAGCCAGTAAATCACTGACCACACCTTCTCAACATTTATTTATTGAGTACATATCACATTCTGGTTGTTGTTCTTATGCACCTAAGGGAGACAGCAGAGAGCAATGCATAAAAGTAATTCTGCCCTCAATAAGCTTTCATTTAAGTGAGAAGAAAAAACAATGAGCAATAAATACATGGCAAATGCCTTGAAAAAAATAAAATTATATAATAGGAAAAGACTGAGTGAGTGTGTTTCCATTTTACTTGTTGTCTTTGTTGAGTGGGCTCTGACTCATAGAAACTCTGTATATAACGGACCAAAGCACTACTAAGTCTTGCACTATCCTCACAATCATGGCTATTTTTAAATTCACTCTTGGAGCCACTGTGCCAATCCATCTGGTTGAGAGTTTTTTTCTTTTTCATTGACATATTACTTGGGAAAACATTTTAGCTGAGATGTGACAAAAGCCCTTGTTGACACAGTCTGTAGAGAAGCTTTGTTAACCCAAAGCCTCAATTCTCTAGTGGTTTGAATCCGACAGCTACTCCTTGAGAGAAAAAAGGAGTAGGCTCCTCCCTGTAATTTACAGCTTTGGAAACTCACAAGAGGGTCTGCTATGAGTTGGAATCATTCAATGGAAATGGGGAAGAGAGATAATCCTTATAGAAGCCATTGTAGAATAGTGGGTTACATGTTAACCTGCTATTCAAAAGGTTGGGAGTTCACATATCAAAGCCAACAGGTGGCAATCCTGTATAAGCTGTAATAATAACCAAACATCCTGAGGAAAAGAGTTGCTGGTCTAGGACCTTGGAAATAGTCCTGGAGGACATCAAGGTCAACTGGCACAATATGCCCATAAAGATAATGTTTTACATCCTACTTTGGTGAATAGTGACTGAGGTCGTACAAGCTTGCAAGCAGCTGTATAAGGCCATATACTGGTTTCTACTTGTATAAAATAGATTTAAGAAATAAAAAATATTTGTAGAAAAAGTCCAAAGGCTTAATCTACCACATGAATCTCAACCAGGCCAATGGAAGAAAGAGATTTCACTCTGCAAAAGAAAAGTGATCCAACCGAGTGTAAATTATTGAACAATATTATTAATAGCTGCTTAATATTATATGCAAGTAAAATCTTGATTTAAAAAATAGCCGAAACAGTACAATTACAGTGAACTGCCAAATTCAAGTTGAATCCAGAAGAGGCAGTGGAATAGGGAGTATCATTACTAATATTAGATGGATCTTGGTTGAAAGCAGAGACTACTAGAAAGATGATTAATTGTGTTTCATTGATTATTCAACTATATGGATCATAAAAAACTATGGATAATATTGAGATGAGCGGAAATCCCTGAACACACAATTGTACTCATGAAAAAACTATACATAGACCAAGAAGCAGCTGCCTGACCAGAACAAGAGCATTTGTCATGGTTTAAAATCAGGAAAAATGTGTGCCAGGGCTGTATTCTGTATCCATACATAGTCAGTGACATGCTGAGCAAATCATTAGAAAGCTTGAATAAATGAAGAAGAATGTAACTTCAAGATTGCAGGAACATCCATCAACAACCTACATTATGCAGACACAGCCTTGCTTATAGAAAGTGAAGAAGATGTGAGACATTAACTGCAGAAAATCTATGACTACAGCCTTTAATATAGATCAAATCTCATTATCAACAAAACAAAAATCTTTCTCACTGTACCTATAGATAACATTGTGATAGATGAAGAAAATACTGAAATTGTCAAAGATTTAATTTTACTTGAATCTACAACATCCATGGTAACAGAAGACAAAAAAAATCTAATGAATGGATAGAAAAGAATGTATCCAGGGGGAAGTTGGTCTCTGGCTGCCCTTAGCACCAACACCAAGGACAATTACAAATTTCATATGCTGGCAGGGGATTCCCACAAGACCACACCAGAGACCTGATATAATGGCTGCACAGAGATACAGGGCTCTGTCCCCCTGGACTCCAAACTCAACATGGAGAGTTCAGCCAGAAGACATTGGTCTCTGACTGCTCTGTGCACAAGCATCACCAACGACAGATACAAACTTTAGAAGAGTCAGGTTCAGGCAAAAGATATTCCCATCAAGCTATGTACAAGACCTGAGAGGGTGGCTGCAAAGGGGTATGGGGCCTTGCACTCTTCACCTGACCTTGGATAGAAAGAGTGCATCAATCATCAGGAAACTGGTATCTGGCCACATTGTGGACCAGTAAGAAGAATTTTAGAAGAGGCAGGCAGCACTCAGGTGAGATTCATATAAGATTGTTCTGGAGTGCAGAGGGAAATTGAATGGATTTAGGAAAAGTGAGCTTCCCCATTGCACAGGACTGGAAAAGACTTCTGATATAGCAAGTTGCCCTCCCCCATAAAGGAAACACTTTGAGTCTGCTCATCAATGACACCATAAAGGTTAAACAAACAAACAAACACCCCAACAAAAATAAACGCTGTCAACAACTTACACAGACACAATAGAAACAGCCAAACATATACTAAGAAAAACGTCACATGATGTCAAGAAAGCAGCAGGCAGCTTAAAGCATTGTGGGGGAAAAAACCCAAAACAATCAAAACCAAAATTAGCTCCCCCCCAAAAAAGCAGAGTGTATTGTAGACTCAATGAATATTCTAGAGATAGAGAGGCAGAAGAAATATATTGACATGAAATCATACAAACAGCTACAGAAAAAGGTACAAATGATGTAAGAAAGAATGGAAGCCAAAAATAAAGCAAATACTCCAAAGCCTGGGCACCAGAAGAAATATATTGATATGGAAGAATATAAAAAACCATGGAAGAAAATGCAACCGATGGGAGAAATAATTGAAACTATAGATGATGTAAAAAATCATAGCAAGACAGAGAGGGTACAGTCACCACGGTCAACAGAGTACTCAAGATAACAGAAATTAATGAAAATCCAATCTAGAATACCAAGATAAAATTGCTAGAAATTTATAACATCACAGAAAGAGAGAGAGGAAGAAAAACCAAACCACAAAAAAACCCACAACAAACCAAAGAGAAGAGATGAAAGTCAGTGAATTGGAGCAAAATATGTATGATTGGAATTCCAGGACATGACGGCAACAAGGAAAGCATTGAGAAAATAGCAGAAAAGGTAGAAGAAAATTCCCCAGGAATTATGAAGAATGAGGAAATCTATATCAAGGAGCTCCGTGAACCCCAAACAGATTAGACCCTAAAAGAAAAACATCAAG
>NW_006399956.1:819177-825682 GCF_000299155.1 Elephantulus edwardii
TGGCTAAGAGAACAGATATGTCTTGGAGATGGTGCAGCTGGAGTGCTCTTTGGAGATGAGAATGATGACGCTCTGCATACCTTTTTTTCTTGCATACTTTTACACACTTAGGGCATATTTCTAGGAGGAGTTATTTTTTGGAGAGGGACATAATGCTGTGAAGGGTGGAGGGTTGGCAAAGAAAAGGAAGACCCTCAACAAAGTGGACTGACATGATGACTGCTGCAGTGGGTTCTTGTATGTCAGGAAGAGTGAGGATGGGGCAGGATAGAACAGAGTTCATAGATTTGCTATGAGTCATACTCAACTCAATGGCACCTAGCAACAATAGACACATAAAAGACTTTTATAAATAAAACTACAAAACACTACTGCAAGAAACAATAAGAGACCTAACTAAGTAAATGTTGCCTGTATGTTGTTGTTGTTGTTAAGTGCCGTTGAGTCACAGGTGACTCATAGTGACCCTATGAAGAAGAGTCTTTAACACTTGGGTGCCTTTCATCATCTCTCCAGGTTCATAGCATTTTCGGAGCCAAGCTGTTATGGAAGTGGATGCCACTCCTCCTTCCAAGTTCCCTGTATAGGAAGACTTAATATAGTAAAAAGGATAATCCTACCAAAAGCAATTTACCTGTTCAACATAATTCCATTACAGATATCAAATTCACTTTTCAAAGACATAAAAAGGCTATAGGAAATTTATTTGGAAAAGGAAGAGACCCAGAATATGTACAATACTTCTGAAAAACAAAAATGAAGTGGAAGGCATAGTACTTCCTGATTTCAAAACCTATGACACAGACATAATAACCAAAACAGAAGAGTATTGGCATGATGACAGATGGATCAACAGAACAGAAGAGAGAATCCAAAACTTAACCCATCTTCCTACAGTTAACTGGTATTTGAAAAGGAAACAAAATCTATCAAACAATAATCTCATCAACAAATGGTGCTGGTAAAATTGGACCACTACCTGCAGAAAAGAGGAAAACAGGATCCACTTCTCACACCATTAAAAACAAACAAAGAAACACCAAACAAAAACTCAAGGTAAATCAGAGACCTGATGGTAAAACTCAAAATCATAAAGATCATAAGGGTCAAAATGGGACCAATTTAGAAGGGCTAGACTATGGCATCAAGAGGCTAGCAAATACAGCCAGAAATACACAATTAGGAGAGGATACCATCAATAAATGGGATCCTTTAAAAGATTAAGTCCCTGTGTGCATAAAAAAAAATTCACTATGGTGAAAAGAAAACTCAGAGTCTGGGAAAACATTTGGCCACACCATCTCAGACAAGGGTCTCATAATGAAAGTTCACAAAATATTACAAGGCCTCCAAATGAAAAAGTTTAATAGCTCAATTATATAATGGGCAAAAGATATGGAAAGACTTTTCAGAGGAAGATATTCAGATGACCAACAAACATGTGAAGAAATGCTCAAAATCACTGGAAAAAAAGAGAGATGTGAATAAAAACCACAATGAGACACCATCTCACCCCAGTGACAGTGGCAAAGTTTAACAAAACAGCAAGCAATAAATGTTGGAGAGGATATGGAGAGATAGGAATTCTCATATACCGTTGGTGGGATTGTAAAATTGTACACCACTCTAGAAGGCAGTTTGGCATTTCCTCATAAAGCTAAACATAGAAACTCCCTATTATCTAGCTATTCTACTGCTAGGAATATAAGGAATATTGAGCAGAACTGAGACACAGAGATATGTACACTGATGTTCACAGCATTTTTAATCACATTAGCAAGAAAACAGAAACAGCCCAAATGTCCATCAATAAATGAACAGATTGAAAAATTGTAGTACATGCACATTATGGAAAACTATGAAGCACTGAGTAGGAACAATTTGAAAAACTACTACATAACATGATGGAGATTGGAAAGCATTATGCTGAGTGAACTAACTCAGTCTCATAAGGTAAAATACTGCATAAGACCACTATTGTAAAAAAGAAAAGGATAATGAGTTAGATGTGTATAAAAGTCCAAAGATGAAAAAGGAAGGGGTAGGAGGGCTGTGGTGAGGGAAGATTATCTGGTTGCAGAATTTGGTGGGCAAGGGGAAGGGGTGAAGGAATTAGGAAAGATCCAGTGTGGACCTGGAAAGACAGGGTAGCACTGGGCATAGATCAATGGTGGTTAATTTTATAAAACACAATGTATGGGAATAATTGTATGACACACAATGTGAAGGGATGTGTGAATCACAATGTATATAATGTGAAACACAATGTATACAAATTTTGTATGTAAACCAATATAAAACAAATATAATTTTTAAAAATTATATTAAAAGTCAGAGGGCCTGCTGACAAGGAACCTCTCCACAGTGCTAAAGAGCAATTATGTCAATTTAAAGACTAAGATGCAACTGATCCATTCATGGTATCTTCCAGTGTTTCTTATGCATCTAAAAGTTGGATAATGAATAAGAAATACCAAAGAAGAAGCGATGCCTTTAAATTATGGTGGTGGCAAAGAGTGTTAAATATCTCATGGGATGCCTAAAGAAAAAGCAAATTTTTCTTAAGGAAGTGCAATCAAGCAAAGAAGCAAAGATGGTGAAATTTCATCTCATATACTTTGGGCATGTTGTCAGGAGAGGTCAGTCCTTGGAAAAAGATATTATGGGTAAAGCAGAGGGTCAGTGAAGTAAACAACCCATACCAAGAATGACTCATACAGTGACTGCAACAATGGACTTGAAAGTGGTGGATATTGTGACGATGGTGAAGGATAAGGAAAAGTTCCAAACTATTGCTCATAGATCACTATGAGTTGTAGTCTACTTGATGACACCTGACTATCTCTTCTTGTGTGATTAACTGCCTCTGAAAACTCGTTGGAGAGTCAGCTATGGGTCAGTTCTGACTTTATGGTGCACAACAAGGGAAAACACAGGAAATAGGAGACTCTGGTGGCCTAGTAGTAAAGAAGTGCATTGCAAATCAAAGGCACGTGTTTCACATCCACCAATTGTTCTGTAGAAGAAAGATGACCAGTCTCTTCTCAGTTGATTTACAGCCATTGAAAACCAACTGGAGTCTCACTTAGGTCAAGTCAGTTCTAACTTGACAGCATCTAACAACGTCAGTGGAAAATAAGACATATTCTGGATAGCCTTTAAATTTGTCAAGCAGGATTTTCTATGACTGATTTTTATGTAAACTGTTCCCCTGCCTTCCCCTAAAAATTGGCTAATGAGGAACTGAATAGAACACTTGAATACAAATCTCTCATTATTTATTTTTCATTATTTAGTTTCATTTAACTTGAAAAAGTAAAAGTCATTTCTGACAAATCTCAAACCCCACAAAAACCATATGAATATTTCCAATCTCAGGAACTACTTAGAAAAATCTTACTTTCTCAGGACAAACAAAATTGTGCCTGCTGTGTAACCATGAGCTTTGTTCTCTTATGATTTCTCCTTTTTGTCCTTCTCAGAATAGCAATTATATGTCTTTCTCTAAATTTCATGTAAAATAGCAGCTATAATATGCTTTAAAAATGGGCACTGATTCATTTAGAAATGTGTAAATTTAGCTAGCTTCATGCAAAATCTACACCTAGATCTAGAAGCTATTGTTGGAATGGAACAAGGAAATATTGAATGGTTTTACTTCGGGAAGGGTGTGTGTCAGGGATGTATCCTATATCCATGCCTCTTAAATATGTATGCTGAACAAGTAATTTGTGAGCTTGGACTCAATAAAGAATGTGGCATAAGGATAAGAGGAAGACTCATCAATAAGGCATTATGCAGATGACACAACCTTGCTTGTGCAAAGTGAGCAGGACCTGAAATGCTTGCTGCAGAGGATTACAGACTACAGACTTTAACATGGCTTACATATCAACATCAAGAAAACAAAGGTCCTTACTACTGCGCCAATAAGCAACATCATGATAGGTGGAGAAAGTATCAAAACTGTCAATGATTTCATCTTACTTGGATCCACAGTCAACACTCTTAGTATCTACCAGCAGTCAAGAGGTTAAGACATGTATTGCTTTGGGCAAGTCCATTGTCAGGGATCTCTCCAAAATACTGAAGAGCAATTAGGTCAGTTTGAAGACTAAGGTGTGCCTGACCCAGGCCATAGTCTTTTCAATCACTTGCTATGCTTCTGAAAGCTGGACAATGAATAAGGATGACAAGAAAAACTGATGTCTTTAAACTTTGGTGTTGGAGAAGAGTAACGAATATCTCATGGACTGCCAAAAGAACATTTCTTAGAGAAATTACAGTTAGAGTGCTGCTTGGAGGCAAAGAATGGTAAATCTTTATCTCATAATTTGGGCATGTTGCTAGGAGAGGCTATTCCTTGGAAAGGAATATCATGCTTGGGAAGGTGGAGGGTAAGTAAAAGTGAGGAAGACTCCCAATAAGGTGGATTGACAACAACACGACTGAAGCAATGGGATCAAGTATATCCAGTGAGGATGGCACCAGAAAGGACAGGATTCAGGTCTGTTGTCATAAGGTCTTCATAATTTGCATTCTACTTGAGAGCACTTAACAACAACAACAAGAACATACACTAATATATGACAGAAGAGGAATCAATGCCTTCGAGTTGTGTTGCTGGAGAAGAGTACTGAACATACCATGCACTGCCAAGAGGTCTGTCTTGCAGAGCGGAAAACAAGGTTCTCCTTGAAGGTTAGGATTTTGAAGCTCTGTCTCACATACTTTGGGCATGTGGTCAGGAGGGACCAATCTTCAGGGAAGGACATCATTCTTGGAAGGGTGGAGGGACAACATAAGAGAGGGAGACCCTGGATGAGATGGATTGGCACATTAACTGTGGTAATGGGGATAGGTGGGTCAGAGCCAGTGAAGTTGGCTCAGGATAGGGCAAGCTTCAGAGCTGTCATGTATAGGGTTGCTATGAGTTGCAGGTGACTCAACAGTACATAATACATAACAACAACATGCAGTATTATTACTTAAATTAAAAGAAAGGGAAATGCAAGCATTAAGCAGTAAATCTGATTTAAAAAAATTAAGTACATTTTGAGAAGTCCGTTGATTTTGCCATACTTATATGTATAGAAAGTTCCTAATACAGGCCTCTTTCATTTGACTGCTATTAATAGGCGAGGAAGACTGGAAAGAGTCCATGTCCAGTTACCTCATCCAAAGAATGGAGACAGTGCTGTGAAGATGGGATGTGTTTGTGTGTACCACACTTAAAATATAAATGCACACACAAAGTGTCATAAAGTTTACTTATCACCACCTCCCTGACCAGCACCATCATCATAATTCCTCTCCTCCCGTTTGCTGTATCGAGTGAAATATTTTTTTCCCTGTTTCAATACAGTGTTCATTATTTATCCCCTATTTTCTTTGCCAGTCCTGTTTTACAAAAGTGACATTATGCAATATTTGTCCTTTTGTGGCTGAGATGTTTCAGTCAGCACTGTGTCCTCCAGGTTCACCCATTTTGAATAATATTGCATGAGTTCCTTACTTTTCAATGTCGCATAGTATTCCATTGTGTGAATATACCAGAGCTTCTCTACCCATTCGTTTGTTGATGAGCACTTGGGTTATTTCCACATCTTTGCTATTGTTAACAGCACAGAAATCTATTCTTGAGGAGTAAATACTGTATCTCCAGAAGCATAGAATAAATTAGCAGAAAATCCACTTGCTAAACAATGACAAAAGGAGCCTTAAAGGTGTAGTCCACAGGAAGCCGCACTGCTCACCCAAAGGCCATGCCTTTCTGTGGTTCAAATCCATAAATGAGCAATCTCTGCCTATGTGAATCGTAGCCTCAAAAGTCCAACGGAAGGTCAAGTATAAATTGGCTCTGATTTGATGACAATGATTTTTGGCTTTTTGTTTGAAACAGTTACAGGATATGACTGACACATGCTTTAACTGCCAATCTTGCTCTACTGAGATGATATAATTAAAATGTTAGTTTGTCATTTTTCATGACTTTGTAAAGACTTTTCTCTAAATATAACTAGTAATACAAATCCTCAGTGAATATCTAGAAATAACGATGAAGGAATAAATGAAGATAGGTCAGTGAAAACGATCGTGAATTTCATGTCATTTGTCAGAGATTCAATTAAAGTACATAGAGAATATAAAAATCTTTTCTGTATTCAAAAATAATAAAAGTATAAGCAAAATTTTACAAGAGAATACGGTTTCCCCAAAGATATTCTGAAATGTCATATTTACTTCCACATATCTCTGGCTTCCATACTGTAATATAAAGCAATTAACTTTAAAACAATTAAAATTAGTTGCATTTGCATGAAAATTTTTAATTACTGCAATTTTTTCTAGATACCACATGCACTTAAATAACAATGTGCTTAATCCTTTAGTTATTATTTAGTTACAAGGTTTTTTCCAATAATATCTAGCAAGAGTCAAAATTTAAAATATTTTTTAAAATTTTTTTTATTGGAAAAAACATATTGGGGGTACAAGGAGGTGA
>NW_006399956.1:825782-830017 GCF_000299155.1 Elephantulus edwardii
TGATTTCTCAGCAGAAACCCTGAGAACAAGAAGACAATGGGATGGCATATACAGAAGACTGTAAGAAAACAATTTCTAGTTGAGGGTTCTGTACATAGCAAAGCTGGCCATCAAATATGAGGAGATATTAGGTCACTTGCAGAAATACAGGAACTTAAGAAATTTGTGAAAGATAAACTCTACAAGAAATTCTAAGGGACGTCCTTCACACAGAGAGATGCTAAAGGAAAAGTACATGGATTATAATAAGCAGAAAGAACAGAAAAAGAAACACAGTAGAATGGCAGTGACAAAACCTGGCCTGTCAATAATCTTACTTAAAGTGAATGGTTTAAATGTACCAATTAAGAGAAAAAGAGTAGCAGAATGGCTAAACAACAAAGCCCATAAATACATTGCTCTACAAGAGACATATCTAAGAAACAAGGAAAAAGATAGATTAAATATCAAAGGCTGAAAAAATACACTAGGCAAATTAAATCCACCAAAAAAAGCAGAGTGAAATATTAATCCCTGATAAAATAGACTTCAGGATGAAAACCATCATAAACTATCAGGAAGAGCACTATATAATGATTTAAAGCATAATAGATCAAGAAGACACTTATGCACCAAATGATAGACTGCAAAATACATAAAACAAAGGTTAATAGAATTGAAGAAAGAAACAGAAAGAACTATATTAATGGTTGGACACTTTAACACACCACTTTCAACAAAGGATAAGTACACTTGAAAGAAACTTAACAAAGATGCAGAAGATTCAAACTATACAGTCACCTTGATCTTGTCGATAGATTTAGGGTACCTCCTACAACTAAAAATAAATTTATTTTGTTCTCAAGAGCACACAGTACATTCTCAAAAACTGACCACATGTTAGGACACACAGCAAGCCTCAACAAATTTAAAAATATTGAAATAATACAAAATAGCTTCTCAGATTACAGTGCTATAAAACTAGAAATTAATGACAAAAGGGAAAAGTTTACAAAATCACCCCATGGATGTTAAATTAACACTGTCCTGGAACATGATTGGGTTATAGAAGAAATAAAAACGGAAATAAAAATTTCCTCAAAACAAATGGTAATGAAAATACAACAGGCTTCTTAGATACAGCTAAGGTGTCTTCCGGGGGGTGGGGGGGGGGTAGTTAAAAGCGATAGGCTAACACATAAAAAGAAAAAAAGATATAAAATATCTGACCTAAATCAATACTTCCATCATATAGAAAAAGAACAACAATCCAACACCACAGCCTCTATAAGGAAGGACATTATATGAGACACAAAACAGAAAAACAATTGAGACTCAAAAAGACCAAGAGCTGGTTCTTTGAAAGGGTCAATAAAATTGACAAACCATTGGAAAACTTAACAAAAGAAAAGAAAGAGAAGACACAAATAACTCAATAAAAATTATAGAGGTGTCATCAATAGAACCAGATGAAATTAAATCAATAATATCAGAATATTATGAAAAGCTATACTCTATCATATCCAGAATATATTATCTATCTATCTATCTATCTATCTATCTATCTATCTATCTATCTATCTATCATCTATCTATCTCTATTTATTGATTCAGTGGATGGGGTAAAGGCAGTAGGTGTGTCAGAGACATTAAGACAATAAGATTGGCACAGGATAGAGCAGGGTTTAGGACTGTTGTATATAGGGTCACTATGAGTTGCAGGCCACTCGACGGCACATAACAACAACAACAACAGCATACTATACTCTGATAAATTTGACAATTTAGATAAAATGGACAAATTCCTTGAAACTCATACCTTACCCAGATTGACATAGACAGATGTATAACACTTGAACAGACCAAATCACCAAAGAAGAAACTGAGCAGGTCATAAAAAGATTCCACTCTCAGAAAAAGTCCTGGCCCAGATGACTTGACTTCTTTATTCTACCAAATATTCAGAGATCTATCACTAACTCTGCTTAAATTATTTTTAACAAATTGAGAGAAAGGAATACTCTCAGAGTCATCCTATGAAGCAAGCATAACTCTAATACCAAAACCAGGCAAAGATATTACCAAAGAAGAAAACTATAGACCAATATCTCTCATGAATATAGACACAAAAATCCTTAACAAATCTCTCATGAATGTTGTTGTTGTTATGTACCATCGAGTTGCTTGTGACTCATAGCAACCCTATGTACAAGAGTTCTAAACACCGTTCTGTCCTGTGTCAACCCGGCCATCTCAAACGCGTTCATTCCCACCACTCCAGTCACAATATCGATCCATCTCATCGAAGGTCTTCCTCTCCTTTGCCGCCCCTCCACCCTGCCAAACATGATGTCCCTCTCCAAGGTCCAGTCCCTCCTTACGACATGCCCAAAATATGCCAGATGAAGCTTCAGAATCCTTGACTCCAAGGAGCACTCTGGCTTCACCTTCTCTAGGACAAACCTATTTGTTCTCCCAGCAGTCCATGGTATATTCAACACTCTTCTCCAGCACCACAGCTCAAAGGCATCAATTCTCTTTCTGTCATCCCAATTCACTATCCAACTCTCTGATGCACAGCACATAACTGCAAAGACTATAGTTTGGATCAGGAACACCTTTATCTCCAGCCTGATGTGGTTGCTCTTCAGTACTCTTGAGAGGTCCCTCACAGCTGACTTTCCCAAAGCAATTCATCTCTTGATTTCCTGGCTGCTGTTACCAAGAGTGCTGATTGTGGAGCCAAGCAAACTAAAACTGTTAACTGTCTCAATCCCTTCACCACCCATAATGATGCTGCCAATTGGCCCAGTGGTGAGAATCTTTGTTGAGCTTTAATTCATATAAGAGGCTTCAGTCCTTGACCCTCTGCAGCAAGCGCTTCAGGTATCTCATGAATACAGACGCAAAAATCCTTACCAAAATTCTTACCCCAATAGAATCCAACAGTACATTAAAAAAAGAATTTATAAAAAAATAAATAAAAGAATTTATCATGGCCAAGTGGGATACATATCAGGTATACAAGAACGCTTCAACATAAAATCAACCACAGTAATTCATCACAGGAATAAACCAAACAACAAGAACTACATGATACTGTCAACCAATGAAGAAAAGGACTTTGACAATCCAAAATCCTAATTAAAACACTCAGGAAAATAGGAATTGAAGGGAATTTCCTCAACATAGTGAAAATATACACATAAAACCACAAGCCAATATCATTCTCAATAGAGAAAGAGACAAAAAGGCTTGTTCCTCTTGCGAACAGGGACAAGAGAAAGAAACCCACTTTCACCAGTCCTATTGAATACTATCTTGGAAGCACTTGTTAATTCAGTATGACAAAAGAAGGAAATAAGCAGCATCCAGATTGACAAAGAGGTAGTAAAACTCTTGTGATATGCAGATGCAAATGATATGATGGTGTGAAGAGAAAACCCCCAGAGCTCAACAAAAACACCTCTTAGATCTAGTAGACCAACACAAGATCAATATACAAAAAGCAGTGGGATTCTTCTACAGTAACAAAGGAAGGAAATATAAAGAAACAAAGAAAGTAATAACAATTATAATTGTTGCTGCTATTATGTGTCATTGATTCCACCTTGCCTTACAGCTACCACAATTGTTCTGAACCTTGCCCCATATTGAGCCAGTCTCACCATCTGTGACGTAGGTGCCTCTATTGCCCCAGTCACTGTGTCAGTCCATCTTATCTGGGTCTTCTTCTCCTATGCCATCCTTCCAACTTTTCAAGCTTATGTATTTCTCTAAGGACTGGTCCCTGTGGCCGACATGTCCAAAGTATGTGACACAGAGCTTCAAAATTCTTCCCTCCAAATACAACTTGACTTCATCCTCTACAGGACAAACATGTTTGCTCTTCTGGTAGTCCTTGGAATGTTCAATACTCTTCTCCAGCACAACTGTTGGTTTCGTCTTTTTTGTTGTTGTTGTTGTTGTTATGTGCCCTTGAGTTGCTTGAGACTCATAGCAACCCTATGTACAAAAGCTTTGAATCCTGCTCTTTCTTGGGCCAACCTCACTGTCTCTGACACACCTACCTCCATTATCTCCATTACTGACTCAATCCATCTTATCCAGGGTCTTCTTTCTTACACTGTCCTTCCACCCTTCCAAGCATGATGTCTCTCTCCAAGGATTGGTCCTTGCAACATGTCCAAAGTATGTCAGACAGAGCTTAAAAATCCTTGCCTGCCTCCAAGAAGCAGCCTGGTTTCACCCTCTCC
>NW_006399956.1:843832-849643 GCF_000299155.1 Elephantulus edwardii
ATCAATAGCTCCATGCAAGAATGATGTAATGGTCTCCTGTAAAGACTGCAGAGTTGGAAACTCTAGAAGGCAGTATTATTTTGTCCTCCAACATCACGACAGTCAGAACAAGCTCAACAGCAGTGGGGTACTATTAATTTAATTGCATTCCCATAATTAATTCTCTAATTAATCTTTTCTTGTCAACTGGAATATGAGAAATTACTTCAATTGATGTTTTCTTGCATAAAATCAATTCAAACGAAAAATCTAGGAAGGACATGAAGGCAAGAGCCCTCCTCCCCTTAGGAATCTGGGGGAGGTGTGAGCTAAACGTCATGATTCAATGGGAAGCCAGGTGATGTCATTGCTGAGTCCTCTTACTAGATGTGAAGAAACAATGGGAAGGCTTACTGTTCCACCCACTGTGCCCTTAGCTGAGTGACCTGGCAGTTTGATATCTGGCTATTGCAAGCAAATAGATGGAAGTAGCCTCTTTTAATGAGAATTTTTAAAATATGAAATAATTATGAAATAATAATGAGATTCCTTAAACCACTAGAGAGTTTATCTGATAGGTGTGGAAAAGTAGATGGAATTACTCTGCTAGCATATGCAGCTGTTACTATACAAAGTAATAAGGAGTCATGCTGCCAACCTAAAGGCATGCAGTTTGAATCTTCCAGTTGCTACACACACACACACACACACACACACACACACACACACGGCAATCTCCTCCTATGCAGTTCACAGTCTCTGAAAACTTGCTGGTGGGTCAGCAAGGAGTTGGTTCTGACTAGATGATACACAATAACAACAATAAGATTTAACAGGGTGTTCTGCAAAGAAAATCCATGGCACCTGATGATGATATGTGGGCCACATAGCAAGACATTTGTTTTAAAAGCACAGTCAACTCCCAGCTTAGATATGGACATGAATCTTCCTAATCAACTTTGGCTGTGATCACTGGAGTCATGAGGGAGCTATGGTGGCACAGTACATAACTAAGGGCTAAGGGTTAAACTAAAGGCTGTGTGCACAAAGGTTTGAAATTACCAGAAGCACTTCAGCAAAAAGATGGGCAATCTCCTAGGCAATTCACAGACCCCCATGGAGGGTCACTATTAAGACAGATCTTTCTGTTAGTTATGTGCGAATACTGGAAAATTAGATATTTTTGTGAAAAATGAAATGGAACATATGAATATTGGCATTCGAGGCATTACTGAGATAAGAGGAATTAGCTCTGACCATTCTGAATCTAATAATCACATAGTATACTACTAATCTGGGAATGAAAAAGATAAGAATGATGTTGCGTTCATAATAAAAAAGTCAATTTCAAGTTCTATACTAAAATACAATGTTGTGAGTGATAGAATACTATCCATAAGCATACACGGAAGACCTATTAATACAACTATTATTCAAACATACGCTCTTATATCTACAGCCAAAGAGGAATAAATTGAAAAATTTTACCAAATCTTACAGTCCAAAATTGACTGAACATGCAATCAAAGATGTATTAATTATAATAGGTGACTGGAATGCAAAATTGGACACAATGATGAAGGTACAGAAGTTGGAAAATATGGCCTTGGTGATAGAAATGAGGCTGGAAATAGAATGATCAAGTTTTGTATTTTCAATGATTTATTCACTGCAAATCTCTTTTATAAAAAATCACAAACAACGACTTTACACAGGGCCTTACCTGGTGGGCTGCACAGAAATCAGACTGACTACATCCGTGGAAGCAATCATTGGAAAAGCTCAGTATCAGCAGTCAAAACTAGGCCAGGCATGGACTGTGGGTCAGATCATCAATTACTCATATGCAAGATCAAATTGTGGTTGAAGAAAATGAAAACAAGTCCAAAAGAAAAAGAATAAACATTTCATTTTTAATTTATTCCATCTGAATTTTAAATCATCTTAATGATAGGTTTGGAGCACTGAACATCAATGATTGAAGACCAGATGAATTATGGAATGATATAAAGGATATCGCCCATGAAGAGAGAAAAAGATCATTCCAAAAACAGAGGAGAAAGAAAAAACAGAAGTAATGTCAGAAGAGAGTCTGAAAATTGCACTAGAGCAGTGAGAAGCCAAAACAAAAGAAAAACAAGCCAAGTAAAAGAGCTGAAGTGCAGCTTGAGAAGACAAAGCAAAGTATTACAATGGAATGTGCAGAGAGCTGAAATCTGAGAATAAAAAGGGAAGAACTTACTCTTCTTTTCTCAAGCTGAGAGAACTGAAAAACAAATTTAAGCCGTAAGCCACAATTTTAAAAGATGTTATGGGAAATATATTGAATGAACCAAAAAGCATCAAAAGAAAATGAAGGGAATACACAGAGTCTCTGTATTAAAAAAAAAAAAACACTAATATTGAAAAATTTTAGGAACTACCCTATGAGCAGGAGCCAATGGCAATGGAGGAGGAAGCTGAAACTGCATGGAATGCATTTGCAGAAAATAAGGTCCCAGCAATCAATGGGCTTCCAACTGATGTGTTTCAGTTAACAAATGTAGCCTTGGAGGCACTCACCAGTCTATGCCAGGACATTTGGAGGACAGCTGTCTAGCCAACAGATTGGAAGAGGTCCATATTTGTTCCCATTCCCAAGAAAGATGTTCCAACAGAATGTGGAAACTATCAAACAGTATCATTAAGATCACATGCAAGTAAAATATTGCTGAAGATCATTAAAAAATGTCTAGAACAGTATATAGATAGGGAACTGCCAGAAGTTCAAGCAGAATTTAGAAGAGGCTATGGCACCAGGATATCATGCTAATGTCAAATGGATCCTGGCTGAAAGTAAAGAAAACCAGAAGAATATCTATTTCTGCTTTATTGACTATGCAAAGACATTTGACTGTGTGGATCATAACAAGCTATGTCTAGTATTGAAAAGAATGGGAATCCCAGAGCACTTAATTGTGTTCATGAGAAACACACACACACACACACACACACACACACACACTCACCCCTGGACTAAAATTTACATACAACTCACATATAGGAAAGTCTAGCTTCCCCCTCTCCACCCCCACTACAACCATCCTCATCTTTGGCACTCTCATTCTCACTATGGCAAAAGAAACTTCTAAATTTGTCAATTAAAATAAATCCAGTGTCTTCTAAAGTACAATAATTTCTTGGGTAAATATTCAATCTATTTAGCTGGTTCTCCCCTCTCGGGTGTTTCCCCCCACCCTCCTCCTTCCTTATTGTTCTGGTGGATTTCATGCTGCCTTCCCTCTGGTGTGCCATCTGGTCATGCCTTTGGGGTCAAGCACTGGTGTGTGCTAACACCAAACTGGCAACCACAGGAGAGATCTGTGCCCTCCTTTCTCTTTTTCATTATTGTGTGGCTTTTACTTCCCAATTTTAAGTCTTTTCTGCTCTATCAGTACTTTCTTTCTGGAAATGTGTTAACCTCATGATTTCCAAAATATTCCGTGCATGCTATGGAAAACTGGAAGTATCATCTCAAGGCTGGTTTTGGGCACCTCCCTCAGTTATTTTTAATTTACCGCCAGCCCCTAAATGGATTCAGCTAGGCTGCTAGTCTTCTCGAAGAGTCATATAGTTAGTTCTTCCGGCTACACACTGTGCTCATCACAAGTACTAATACCCTAACTTTGGAAAGTATGCCCTAACCTGAGAAAAAGAAGAGAGGAAAAAAAAGAGAAAGGAGATGAAGGACTGAAGAACAGGGGGCAGAAAGAGACAAGAGGAAGGGGAGGTGAATGAGAAACATGATTAGTAACAAATGAAAAGATAAAATCAGGTCACTTATAAAACATATATACAGCGTTTAGAATCCAAAGACAAAAAAAAATTTCGAAATCATTCCCTCTTTATCACCAATCCCACTATTTACCTGTCACATTTAACAAAGACTAAAAGTGAAATAGAAAAGTGAAGAAAATAACAAAGAAGAAAAGGTGGGAAGGCGAATATCATTTGCTCTCTTCAACCTTAAGGTCTAATTATACACTCATTTCATCTCACTTCCAATCCTTCCAAATCACATACAAAACAGTCTCAAACAAACCTCAGCAGACTGCAAAACAGTTGATTCACTGTCTAGGTAAAAACAGAGTCTAAGAGTTAATTATATTACAGCTGCGGAAAACAGAACATCTATTTTCACTTCATGTTGTGATTTAAGTGTTAGTCAACTACGTCAGCTTTTAAAGAAAACCATTTTCCCAATTTACACTTACATTAGAGGGAGGAGGAGACAGCAATATATTCCATTTATTTCTACTCTCATTCACAGCCTGAACTAAATAGTATTTGGGTAATGAATTTTATATATTATTTATGGCACTTACCAACTAAACAACAATATACATAGTAGTTATTCTTTCACCACTAAACATGATTAATATCAGCTTTCAGCCACTGATCATAAAATTGAAAAGAAAGTCACAATCTGTAGCATCTATTGGAATCTTACTTATAGTATGTCTCATGGTGCCAATGTGTTAGAATTAACCAAAACCAAATCTAATGTCATTCAGTCAATAGTGACTCAAAACAACCCAATCAAAAGCCAACATCATTTCCAATGGAGAAAGACTAAACCATTCATTCTCCTTAAAAACAGAGATCAGACAAGAATGCCCACTTTCACATTCCTATTCAATCTTGTATTGGAAGTCCTTATCACTGCACTATGACAAGAGAAGGAAATAAGAGGCATCCAGATCAGCAAAGAGGTAGTAAAACTCTCACAATATGCAGACAATATGATAGTGGACACAGAAAACCCCAAAGGCTCAACCTATTAGACAAATTAAGTAGAGTAGAAGGACATAAGATCAGTATATAAAAAACAATGGGATTCTTGTATAGCAATAAAAGAAGTACAGAGAAGGACACTGAGCAAGTAATACCATTTACAATAATCAACCACAAATTGAGATACTTGGGAATAAACCTAACTAGACCTAGTGGTAAGAAATAGTGCTGCAATCCTGAAAGCATGTGGTTCAAATCCACCAGCTGCTTTGGGGGAGAAAGATGGGCAATCTCCTCCTGTGTGATTAAACTGCCTCTGAAAACCCTCTGGAGGGTCAGCTATGGGTCAGTTCTGACTCGATGGTACACAACAACAACACCAACACAACAGAGGCACAAAAGACCTGTATATAGAAAACTACAAAACACTACTGCTAAAAACAGTAAGAGATTTGACCAATGGAAAAATGTTCCTTGTACATAGATAGAAAAACTTAATATAGTGAAAAGGACAATCCTACCAAAAGCAGTCTACCTGTTCAATGGCAATCCCAACACAGATGACAAATTCATTTCTCAAAGAGAGAGAAAAGGCAATGTCATTGTTGTTGTTATGTGTGGTTGAGTCACTTGCAACTCATAACGACCCTATGTACAACAGCCCTAAACTCTGCTCTGTCTTGTGCCAATCGCACTGTCTCCGATACACCCATCCGATTACCCCAGTCACTGAATCAATCCACCTCATAGAGGGTCTTCCCCTCCTGCACTGTCCCTCCACCCTACCAAGCATGACGTTTCTCTCCAATGACGGGTCCCTCCTTACAACATGTCCAAAGTATGTCAGAAGGAGCCTCAGAATCCTTGCCTCCAGGGAGCCGCCCAGTTTAACCCTTTCCAGGATGAATCTGTTTGTCTTCATAGCAGTCCATGGTATTCTCAATACTCTTCTCCAGCACCACAGCTCAAAGGCATCAATTTTCTTTCTGTCCTCCTTAGTCATTGTCCAACTCTCTAATGCATAACAAGTGATAGCAAAGACCATGGCCTGTATCAGGC
>NW_006399956.1:850284-861579 GCF_000299155.1 Elephantulus edwardii
ACACACACACACACACACACACACACACACACACACATCAATGTGGATCACAGACTGAGGGGTAAAGCTCTAAACCAGAAATATCATGAGAGATAAAATGGGACCAAACTTAGAAGGCTAGCCTATAGTATAAAGAGACTGGCAAATACAGCCAGAAATGCACAACTAGGAGAGAATAATGATGAAAGGAAATTTCTAAATATTAAGTCCCTGTGTGCATCAAACCCTCTTCCCAATATGATCAAAAGGAAACTTATAGACTGGGGAAAAATCATTTGGCAATGCCATCTCAGACAAGAGTCTCATAATGAAAGTTTACATAATACTCCTGGGCTTCCACAGGAAAAAGACTGATAACCAAATTACAAAATGGACAAAAGATTTGGAAATAATTCATAGGAAGATAATCAGATGGCAACAGACACATGAAAAAATGCTCAAAATCACTGTCAATTAGAGAGATACAAATAAAAACCACAGTGGGATACCATCTCACTCTAATAGCAATGACAAAGTTACAGGAGAGTAAGCAATAAATGCTGGAGAGAGTATGGAGAGATTGGAACTCTCACACACTGTTGGTGGGACTGTAAAATGGCACAACCACTCTGGAAGGCAGTTTGGCGTTTCCACAAAAAAAGATGAACACAGAAATTCCATATGACCCAGCTATTCCACTACTAGGAATATACCCCAAGAAAATGAGAACTGAGACACAAATAGAGATTTGTACACCAATGTTCAAAGCAGTGTTATTCACAATAGCAAGAGCATGGAAACAGCCCAAATGTCCATGAAGAAACAGATTGAGAAATTATAGTACATGCATATAATAGAGTATTATACAGCACTCAGAAGCAACAATTTAAAAAAATACTATATGACATGTTATTGTTGTGTGCCATAGAGTTGGAACTGACCATAACTGATCCTCCAGAGGGTTTTCAGAGGCAGTTAATCACAAGGGAGTAGAATGCCTATCTTTCTTCCACAGAGCAGCTCGTGGCCTTGAATTTGTGCTTTGGGATTGCAGCACAGCTTCTTGCCCCTAGGTCACCAGAGCTCTCATAGAACACAGGAGAGGCTCAAGAGCATTATGCTGAGTGAAATCTAACTCAGGCTAATAAGGACAAATACTATATAAATACAATTTTTATTTAAAAAAATCATTTGGTTGCATGACAACTAGTAAGATGTGTATCCAAAGAGGAAAGGGATGAAAGCCAGAGGACTGAGGTTGGGGGGCGGGCAGAAATCATGGGGTCACAGAGTTTGGTAGATAGAGGGATGGGGTGAAAAAATTTTTAAAGATCCAGTAAGGACCTGAAAAGATGGAGTAAAAGTGGGCATAGATCAGTGATGATTAACTGTATAAGACAATTTATAGGAAGGTGACCAGAAAAAAAAGAAGAGGAGAGAAAAACCAACCCTGCAAAATGACGTGTGCACCCATCGTGTTTCCAAATCTGTAAATTGTTAACAAAAAAACCCACCTTATCATTCTGCTACAGAGTACCTAGTGAGCTTAACCACCTTTCGCTGAACAGGCAAATGTTTAACCTTTATCCTCCCAGGGTTCCTTGTCAAGAGAAGTGACCAAATACACTGAGAAGGACTTTGAAAAGAGTGTTAGTTCAAAATGAGAGCTTAACATTGCCATGCATACCATGACTAATCATTTATGTGTTAGCACATTTCCCTTTTTTTTAAATCGAATTCTACAGAGAATGCTGAGGTAAGGAGTCTTGTTTCCAGTGTCCAGAAAGCATTTACCTAATGTTTCAGCTAGACCAAGGGTTTTTCTACTTCTGCCTGCATGGTATCTGATAAAGAGGGTGGTCACAGGAAAACTTGAGTTCTTTTCTCAGTGACAAGCAAAACTGGTGCCTCTCATCCTCTCTCCGTAAATCTGTAAATAGCTTTTCTACAACTCATCCTGCAAAGAATCAGTGTCTCTCCTCTTCACTCTTTGTCCATAGTCTTTTTGTGAACTGTGGTGTAGTTTCCAAGTAGATGAAGACAGACAAGGACTAATGAGAAAAAAAAAGGCATTACCAGCAAACTAAGAAAAGTTCAAAAGCCATTTTCTGTGCTTCTTTGCTAGTGGACACCATGGGACTGAGTAATGGGGGGTTCCTCCCATTTTCTCCCCAGTATTCTGTGCTATTTGGGTTCAGGAGGCCTAGTTTAAGATTATAACTCTCAGGCCAACCTCATCCTTTCTCCAGCTAGTGCAATTCTAGCATCTGAGTTTCTCTTATTCTTATTCTGTTGTAGATTTCTGTCTATATAGATCTTTAAAGTGGCTGGATTTTAAATACTTTTATTGTAGTGAAACTTTACACAAGAAGACATTCCTTCACTCAATGATTTCTAACTGTATAACACTAATTTTCTTCTTAATGCCTGGCAAACATTATCACTATTCTTTCCTGAACTATAGGAATTTCAGTTGAATGGTGGACTTGAGCATTTGACCAGAACAGCATCATACTAACACAGTGGCCTGTTGATAGCTTGCTTTGTGTAAGACCCTCTTGGAGGGGCTGGAAATAAAAAGACAGAGTTCTTTTTCATTTATTTTTATTTTCTTTTATTTTTGAGAGCTGTGCCTTCTTGGAGAAGAGTTGTCTAGTCAGAAGGCAGTATGTGAGGGCTAAGGTACTGATGAGCACAGCCTCTGGAGAATGAGTGAAGCTGGACTTTGAAGCAAATGGAAAAGTGGTGGGAGTTGAATAATTGAGACCCTACAGAGCATGCAAACAGAGAATTTATCAAGATTTAAACTTTGGATTCTAGAAATCTGTTTATACACTTTTAAAAGTATATTGAAGGAAGTCAATAGGACATGATTGAGTTCTATCAAGGGCTTATTGCAGTCTGAACAAGAGTGATGGCAGTGAAAGTAATAACTCAGTAACAGAGTTTATGTACACTATGAAAGCCTCAGCTTTGTGGTTTCATGGATATGGATGATGACAGCAAGTAGATCCAAAGATGACACAGAGCAGAGCTGCGTCAGTAAATGAATAGTTGGTACTTATGATTATTACAGAGACTCTCGGGGCAGGGAACATTTGAAGAGAAAAAGAATTCACTTACATTAGGAACATATTGAATGAGAGATGGCTAGGAGACTTCTGAATGGGAGTAGCCAGTAGATATACAGTTATCGGAAAGGCAATAAAGAATCACAGCTTGGGATAGATCTGGACTGAATGGAAGTTATCACTGATGGTGAAGATAATGGAAGTGACCCCAAGGAAAGGCAAGGTAATAAGGAAAACAGAGAGATGAAAAGCAGCATCGGAAAATATTAATATTAACCTTGTGAATGAAAAAAAAAATCCAGCCTGAGAATCTTAAAAAGAAACCAGAAAGCTGTGTTGAGACTCAAAGGAGAGGAGAATTTCAAGAAAGCAAAAAGCAAGAGTGCTAAGTATCAAATAAAAATTCCAAACCCATTACCATACAGGTGATTTGAATTCACAGAGATCCCACAGGACGGAGTATAGGACAGAAGGATTTATTTTTTAAAATTTTATTTTATATTGATTTTGCATACAAAATTATATAAATAGTATTTCACACATTCCTTCATTAAAATTCATTTCAATACAGTTATTCACATGTTTCATAAAATTAATCAACACCAGCCTGACAAAAATCTTGTGGACTTAAAGAAGGGGCAAACCTTCTAAGACAAGCAGTGGGAATGAACACCTTAACATCAGCACCTTCAATACAACGTTCACCCAGGGTGTGATCTTGCTGGAGAATCGGTAAGATCCCACCAGGCAACCAGTGCCAAAAGCTGAGGAGCGGAAGCTAATCTAAGCTTTGACCAATGCGCCTGCAATGTTAGAAGCAGACAAAGGTGGGAAGTTTCACATGGCTGATAGCAGTGTCACCAGGGAGTTCATGGATCTGCTCCTTTAAAAACACTGCTATGAAGTGGAGATTTAAATCTTGGCCAGGGGGGGTACTCTGCCACCATCTCCTTGACTTTCATTGACAAGAATGGAGAGATGAAGCTGTGCATGGAAGGGTGTGGTAACCCTGCTCCCGAGGAAGAGAGAACGCAGCAGGGCTGGCAGTGGTACTACTTCAAGGGCATCAAACAGACCCTTGGCTATGGTGCACGCTTAGTTAGGGTCTGCAGCTAGCAGGCTGCATGCAGCCTGCTCAACACTTCAGTCCAGCACTCTTCTGACTGGGGCTTGAGACTGATAGGATTGCACTATTCCAACGACTAACTTGGGGCCAGGGACCCTCCCTTCCACATATACCTTGTGTTTGTGCAGGTTTTTTGCTCAATAGGACCAGAGGACAACTTGCTGTACAGAGGTAACTTGTGGTTGTTGTGAAGCTGAAGACTGTGACAGTGATGTGCCAATCGTGGTAAAGGGTACCCATGGTGTACAGTGTTGGCTGGAGCTTCCTGACTAAATCAAACCTGTAAACAGGAGCGGCATCCACTTCTGAAATGGCTTGCCTCCGGAAACTCTATGTACGAACAGTGCTCAGGCCGTTCCTTCATAGGGTCGCTATGAGTCTTCTATGACTCGACGGCACTAAACAACAACAACATGCTAAATAAACCCATTTTTTTTAAATGAAGCATCTATGCTCACTATTACCTTGTCCTTTCAGGTCCCACTAGATGTTTTCTAATTCCTTCACCCCCTCTTTCCATTTACCAAACTCTGAGACCCCATGATTTTGTCTTTGCCCACTCTCAGTCCCCAGTTCCCTCCCCATCTCCCCCTGGACTTACATACACATTTTACTAATTATCCTACTACTTTTACAGTTATGGTCTTATGCAGTGTTTGTCCTTATGCGACTGAGTTAGCTCACTTAGTACAATGCTCTCTAGTTGCTCCCATGTTACGTAGTTTTGTGTTGGTTTTTTTTGTTGTTGTTATGCAAGAATTTTTTTGAAATAGTTACTCTTGAGTGCTAAATAGTATTCCATCATGTGAATGTACCACAATTTCTCATTTGTTTGTTGATGGTTATTTAGGCTGTTTCCATATTCTTGCAATTGTGAATAACCCTGCTATGAATATCTGCATACACATCTCCATTTGTATCTCAGTTCTAATTTTCTTGGAATATGTTCTTAACCGTGGAATAGCTGGTCACAGGGAATTAACTTTCTGAGGAAATGCCAAACTGCCTTCCAGACTGGTTGTACCATTTTATAGTCCCATTGACAATGTATGAGAATTCAGCCTCTCCAATATTTATTGTTTGCTATCCTGTTAAACCTTACTACTGCCACTGGGCTGAGATGGTATTTCATTGTAGTTTCTGTGTGTATCCCTCTTATTGTCAGTGCTTTTGAGAATTTCTTCATGTGTCTACTGCCATCTGAATGTCTTTCTCTGTAAAAGGTCCAAGTCTTTTTTTCCATTTTTAATTCGGTTTCAATCCTTTCTTCTGTGAAGCAACTGATGGGTTCATATCATGGGACTTCTGATTAGTTGCCAAGGGTTTAACCACTAGTAGAGGTTAAGTGCTGTGTCACTGCTGTTCTTACACACTGTCGATTCAGAATGGACTCACAGCTGACCCTCCAGTGGGGTTTCAGAGGCAGCAAATAGCACAGTAGATTGCCCATCATCCTCCCATGGTGCAGCTGATTTAGTCCCTTTGTGTTGGCTGTACAACTCCTTACCACCAAGCCACCAGAGCACTTAGGGCCACTTCTTGTTGTTGTTAGGTGCTGTCAAGTGGAGTATAACCCTATGATCCAAAGGAATGCTGTCACAGTGACCTTGTGAAGCCTGCCCTGTCCTGTGCCATCCTCATCATCTCTGAGACAGTAAGACTCTTGGCTAAAGTCTCAGTGTCAACCCATTTCATTGGGACGTTCCTCTCCTTTATTGACCCTCCATCTTTCCAAGCATGATGTCCCTTTCCAAGGAATAGCCTTACCTGGCTACATGCCCCAAGTTTCAAAGATGAAGCTTTGCCGTGCTTGCCTCCAATGAGCGCTCTCACCATATCCTTTCCAGGATATATCTGTTTGTTATTTTGTCAGTCCACAGATATTCAGTTCTATTTTCTAGCACCACAGCACTTCTTTATCATTACTCATAATCACTCTTCATTATCCATTATCCAGCTCTCTGATGTGTAGCAGGTGATTGAGAAGACAATAGCCTGAATCAGGCATACCTTTGTCTTCAGATGAAATAGTTTTATGCTTCTAAGGCTTTAAATATCTATTATGGATTTTTTAAAAAAAATAAGAACTGTGCTCAAACAAATAATTACTGAGAGCTCTTGTTTTCTACTAAAAAAGTTTTTCTATATAAAAAAAGAATGGGGGTGGAGAAAATAGTGCAACAATGAATGAATGGAAATCCAGAATCTCTGTAAATGTTCATTAAAATTAATAAAATTTAATAAAAATTAAAAAAAAGAATTTGTGTTACTGAGACTTCAGAATATTTTAGTGTTATAAGGTTCCTATCCAGCAAATATTTAAGAAATACTTTAAGAAACTCAGCCACTGTTTCACAGAATTTGTTTGAGGAAGATGTAACCTGAGAAGGAGATAGCCCTATAAAAGCTTCTAGTCATAGGGGAGAGCAATAGATCCTAAGACCTGCCCTCTGTAAGACCTTACAACACAGAAAAAATAGTCTGTTTCCCATTAGCCATCTCTCATGGTAGGGGGCTGAGCCCTAGGAATAATTAACCAAATACCTGACATCATGAAAAGACCATTAAAAGTGCCTTTCCAATCTTTTGCCTAAAGTGTCTCCCGAGTCTTAACTCTCAAGACAGTCAAGGTACCTGCAATTCCTCTAGTTAAAATTATTTTCTTTTGCCACAACACATACTTTCTTCCAAGTGGCTGCAGTTGAAATATGAACACCAAGAGGAGTGAAACATTAACCCTCTGTTAACCAATAACATGTCCACAAAGATTTACTTAACAAATGATTTGCCACCTTGAGAGCAGAGTTGGATGAGGAGACTTGAATATTTAGCACTGTTCAGGGGCCAGAGATCTGCACAACCAAGGAATAACAGAATCTGGACAATAGGGAGGACAGCTCCTAAAGCTGGGGAAAGGTATAATACAAAGCAGAGTTTCTCCGACTTTCCTTTAGTTTTCTTTAACCCAGATTCCTCTTTAATAAATAGTAAAATATCTTGGACTACTGCCTTTCTAGATTCTGATGTCATCTTAAGGAGGGTGTGACCTTCCTAAAAAACCATAAATCTTCTCCAAATGCCAAAGAACTGAAAATACATAGCTTAAGTCAGATTTCTGGGATTTGGATGGTGGAAATAATAATGTTTTTATCTATATATACTTTTTTGTTATTATTAATTTTAATGAAAGTTTACAGAGACTTTGGATTTCCATTCATTCATTATTGCACTTTTCTACCTGCCCACCCCATCTCCAGTTTGCTCTTCTCTTTGAAAATAAAAGAAAAATTCTTTCATTGTTATACAATTCCTTTTACAATCAACAATAAAGCACCTCAAAGTTACTGTCACTGAGTCAATTCCAACTCAGAGTGGCAATCCATTGGATTTCTGATGCTATAAACCTGCATGTGAGGAGGCTGCCAATATTTCTCCCTCTAAGTCACCCAACAGAGACTTGAGATGGAAATAATGGGTAAGTTAATGTTTTTCAAATGAACACTTAAATATATAATATTGTACATGCATTGTCAACAGCCCTCACCCTACTGGAGATTTTGCCTCAAGATATTAACTGCCTCCCCCATCCTTATTAGCCCCACACTCACAACTTTAGTCCAAGAAAGGCAAAAAGCAGCATGTTTGCTCAAATGAACACGAGTTTGCCTTTTTTATGCCTCCGGAATTACAAAGAATAATATAAAGTGACCGTTATTGGCTGAAATAAAAAACAGCTTAGTGGGATAAAAGCACCTGAAAAGCATGAGGTTTGAGAAGGGCAAGTATATAAACTGATTCTTCTACTTTGCAGTAATATAGAACAGGTTGTTGTTGTTATGTGCCATCGAGTCACTTGCAACTCAAAGCGACCCTATGTACAAGAGGCCTAACCGCTGCTCTATCCTGTGCGAACCTCATATCTCTGTCACACTCATTCCCACCACTCCACTCACAGAATCGATCCATCTCATCAAGGGTCTCCCTATATACTAGCTTTTGCAAATGCCAAGAATAAGGGCTTTTTAACTGGGTTTGTGAGCTCTTGTGGTGTGGTCTGGAGAGAGATGTACTGTTAACCCAACAGTGATCTCTTTCTGGCCAGTTAGAATCCACTAGCAGTTCTACAGGGGAAAGATGGATAATTTCCTTCCCTGTGATTTACAGCCTCCAAAACCTGCTGGAAAGTCAGCTATGAATTGGTTTCAATGTGACAGTAAAACGTTTGAGCCTTTTTATCTGGTGATTCACTAAAAAAAATGTTGGAGGAAAATGCCAGCTGAATTCAGCTATTTCTATGGAAAGGAACTGTCATGAGGATTATGCCCATGGGAGCCAAAAGAAAACATAAATTCACGGGATATCTACAGGAAGCAGCATGACCTTTCTTCCTTTTTTTGGGTTTTGATCTGTCTTTAGGTGAAGGGGTGGCAAAAAGAGAGGAGGACCCTCAACCAGATATATTGACAGCAATGGGCTCTAATGTATCAGAGATTGTGAAGGTGGAACAGGATAGGACAGGGTTCACATATGTTGGCCATAAGATCTCTAAGGGTCATTGCTCAACATGACATCATTTGACAACAAAACCGACTGGAGACTTTCACAAGGAGCCAACTGAAGAGGTGGAAATGTGACTTGTAGAGTCTTGGTTCCAGAAAAGGGTGATGGTGAAGTTGTGATTAAAGCATTCTTCTGCTCAATGACACTCCTCTGATTTAAACCTACCAGCTTTCCTGTGGGAGGAGTCCGCTTCCATAAAGTGTACAGCCTGGGAAAACTTAGTGGACTGTTATACTCTAGGGTGCATATGAGTTGGAATAAACTTTAGTGCCAGTGGATTTGTTTATTTTTGTTTGATTTCAGCATAAAACAGAGTGTGAGAAAGTGAGTTTGGAACTGATAGGCAATAACTTAATAAAGGTTATAGGTGGTCAGGGTTTACATAGAGCAGCTTGGTTGATGACTACTACAGTAATTCAGAAAAGATGTAACAGTGGCTTGAACCAGCATGGCAGCAGTGGAGGAGACACAGATGCTCAGAGTATTTGAGAGCAGGTGTAGCACAATTTGTCAATAGACTAAATGCAAGTGGGGATGAAAGAGACAAGCCAAATAAGCCTTCAAGGTCTTTGGATTGAACTTAAAAACATATTAGATTTTATGAGATAGGGTAGGCTGAAAGATATGCAGGTTTTAGAGGGAAGACTGGGAGAGCTGTATTTGTTATTTTGATATTCCAATTAGCTATCCACATACACTGGATAAGCTGGCATCTGGGTTCTGAATCTTAAGAGAAAGGAATATCATGGATGCAGATACAAAATAGAGAGTCATTAGAGTTCAGATAATATTTCAAGCCATGAAACATCATGAATCTCATTGGAAATGAAAAGACACAGAAAAGGAAAAGTGATATATAAAGGAACCTTCATATTTATAGGTTTAGAAGACAAGAAGAAACCAGGAAAAGAAAGAGGCTGTTGAAATAGCAAATTTTTTTGTGATGACTTGGAAATATAGTGAGAAATGGAATTTTAAAAAAATAATTAGTAAACAGAAGGACCAAATGTATCAAGTAGTAGTGACTGCTAATGTCAAGTAAAGTGACAACTGTACTTATCATTGTTGTTGTGGGTAGCAGTTGACTACTGAATCAATTCTTACACATGGAGACCATGAGTAACAGAGTAATGACCATACAGGACAGAACTGTCCCACAGGGTTTCTAGGCTGAAATCTTTGTGGAACCAGGTTTTCCTCCCTTAGATCCTCTAATAGATTCAAGCCACCAACTATTCCTTTGGAAGTCAAGTTTAGCTTTTGTGCCACCAAGGATTTAGCAACAAAGAAATAATTCAGGATAATTTTCCAAAACATGAACTTGGAGACTGACAATGACCAGTGAGTGCCAGAAAAATTCATGAAAACAGACTAAACACAAAGATGTAATTATGAATTCTCAAACTATAGAGCACAAATGGTTCATCATAGATAGCAGGTTAGTGTTGCTAGCTGTCATCAAGTTGATTCTCATAAAGCAAAGGAGAGTAGAACTATTCCACAGGGTTTTCAAGGTATGACCATTTAGACACTCTGCCAAGGAAGTCGTCCAAGGTACCTTCAGGCATGTGTAGACCAACAACTTTTTAGCTAGCAGTCAAGTGCTTTACTGTTTTCACTCTGCAGGAAACTATTCACCTCTCCAAATGTAAGTTCTAGGCATCTAATTGCTATGTGGGGTGTCAGAATCCTTAAAAACGGATTTTTTTTAGCCATTGTGTTGACTCTTGTTGGGCGTACATGGTCTCAAGTGACCTTAACTGTGGACACAAAGTTTTGCAAATCATCAACAGCTAAGGGACCAATTTAAGAGAGTGCTTTCCACACTGTAAAAAAAAAAAAAAATAAATGGCAGTGACTATGTGAGAGAGATTGTGGCACTGCTGTGAAGAGACTGTGGCAAGTTGTAACCAGATAAACCCTGGAGATAAAGTCCACAATTAAAGGTTTTGCTTTCTGAATGACTGAAGGAAATGCTGATATGTAACAGCTGTGAGGTAAAGGATACACTTAAAGGTTTTGCTTGCTGGATGATTAATAAAAAGCTGACTTGTAATTGCTGTGAAATAAAGTTTGCTCTGAAGAAATCAGACGCTTATTTCAAATGTGCTACTGAACTAAAACCTGGACTTTGGTAATTGTTTTGCTATTAATCTGTTTGGGACTGCTGCACTAAACCAGGAATTGTGCTGTGTGACATTCTTTGCCTCTCTTACTGTCCAACCTACTTCTCTAATAAGCTCTATAAGTGTGGGTAAAGCCTGTGAGTCTTTTAAGAAACACTGAATCCAGTGAATGGTAGAACAAGGTGCAGGAACTTAGGGGATGGCATATCTGACCTCACAGTGATTTTGGTAATATGGATATAAGTTCTCCTTTATGAAATCACATTACACTTTTTCCTCTTAGAGTATGCAATAAGTTGTTGTTGTTGTTATGTGCCGTCGAGTCGTTTGCGACTCATAGCGACCCTATGTACAACAGCCCTAAAACCTGCTCTATCCTGTGCCAATCTCATTACCTCTGACACACCGATCCCGATTACCCCAGTCACTGAAT
>NW_006399956.1:864038-865293 GCF_000299155.1 Elephantulus edwardii
GCACAAATATTGACATATGGGGTTTTAGTGAAATGAGATGGATTGGTATGGGACATTTTAAATTCCATGATCATATGATCTATTATGCTGCAGATAAAAAGCTGAGAAAAAAAACAGGGTCACTTTCATAGTTAAAAAGGCCATTTCTAGATGTTGCCCTGGATGTGCTCACCAAGTTGTGCCAAGAAATCTGGAGGATGATTACTTAGCCAACTGATTGGAAGAGATCCATTATCTATTCCTGTTCTAAAAAAAGATAACCCAACAAGTTCAGTCATTGGGGTAATGGAAATAGGTGTGTCAGAGACAATAAGATTGGCAAGGGATAGGGCAGGGTTTAGGGTGACCAGACAACACATAACAACAACAAGATCCATCTTGAAATACAATACTGTGAATGACAGGATAATAGCCATACACATACAAGGAAGACCTGCTAATACCACTACCATACAAACTTATGCACCTACAACAGGAACCAAAGAGGAGAAAATAGATGATTTCTATCAACTGCTGCGATCAGAAATCGATTGAACATGTAACCAAGTCACTTTAATAATAATGAGTGACTGGAATGCAAAAGTTGGGAATCAGGAAGAAGGATCAGTAGTCAGAAAATATGGATCTGGTGACCGAAATGAGGCTGGTGATAGAGTGGTAGAATTCTATGCAATCAGTGATTTATTCATAGAAAATACCTTTTATAAGAAATGTAAACACAGGCTACACACATGGATTTAACCTGATGGGATGCACAGGAATCAGACTGATTACAACTGTGGAAGAAACCGCTGGAGAAGTACAATATCAGCAGTAAAAACTAGGCCAGGCGCTAATTGTGGAACAGACTATCAGCTACTCATATGATAGTTCAAATTAAAACTAAAGAAGGTTAGATCATATGCACAGGAATCAAAATTTGATCTTGAGTCTGTCTCCCATGAATTTAAAAAGCAACTCAGGAATAGGTTTGAGACCTTGAACACAAATGAACAAAGACCAGATAAGCTGCAGGAAGATATTAAGAGTATCATTAATGAAGAATGCAAATAATCATTACTAAGAAAGAAGAAGAAAAGACCAAAATGGATATCAGAAGACACTCTGAATATTGCACTAGTGTGCCGAGAAGGCAAAGAAAAGGGAAGAAATCAAGAAGTTAAGGAGCTGAATAGAAGATTTCAAAGGGCTGCTTGGGAAGACAAGGCAATATATAATAACAAAATTTCTTAAGCTGAAAGAACTAAAGAATAAA
>NW_006399956.1:865813-909209 GCF_000299155.1 Elephantulus edwardii
AACTTGGGGGGGAGGGTAGAGAAAATAGTGCAACAATGAATGAATGGAAACCCAAAATCTCTGTAAATGTTCATTAAAAGTAATAAAATTTAATTAAGAAAGAGAAACTTAGCAAAAACAAAAGACAAGGAAGCTTTGGATATAAGCTATTAGATCAAGGGCTGGACAATGGGAGATAGATGTTGAGAGGAGTGGGTAGAAGTGGAGGGGTATCTTGTTGGATGGTGGAGCAAAGAAATAAGTTAGGACACTTG
Source organism: Elephantulus edwardii (assembly GCF_000299155.1). Taxonomy (NCBI): domain Eukaryota; kingdom Metazoa; phylum Chordata; class Mammalia; order Macroscelidea; family Macroscelididae; genus Elephantulus; species Elephantulus edwardii. The sequence goes on from NW_006399956.1 coordinate 866,068, forward strand.
TGTCAAGGGCAGGGACAACACCAAAGCTAATGGTTAATTCCACAATAAGGGATATATTTTCACTTTTTCTGTAAAATGCTTATCTGTTGGATACTTAACTAAATCTGAACATTCAGATTAAGACACACTAGGAAGAAGGATTGACCATCCACTTCCAAAATAGCAGGCCTCTGAAAACCCTATGTACATGAGATTGGCACAGGACAGAACAGAGTTTAGGGCTGTTGTACATAGTGTTGCTATAGTCGCAAGCGACTCGACGGCACATAACAACAACAACAGAGTTGCAATATTTAAGGATGCTATGGGCAGAATATTGAATGATGCAAGAAGGATTAAAAGCAGATGGAAGGAGTATACAGAGTCATTGTACCAGAAAAAATTGGCTGACACAGAAGATTTTCAAGAAACAACATATGAGCATGAGACAATGGTGATGAGGGGGAATATGCAGGCTGCTCTGAAGGACTTGGCAAAAAATAAAGCCCCAGCAATTGATGGAATACTAATTTATGTATTTCAGCAAACAGATGCTGCCATGGATGTGCTCACCAAGTTGTGCCAAGAAATCTGGAGGACAACTACTTGGCCAACTGACTGGAAGAGACACGTATTTACTTCTATTTAAAAAAAAATAAGCCAACAGAGTGTGTAAATTATTGAACTATATTACTAATATCACACACTAGCAAAATCCTGCTGAAGATTATCCAGAAATGAACGGAACAGTAAATTGACAGAGAACTACCAGAAATACTGGTTGGGTTTAGAAGAGGTTGTGACAGTAGGGACATTATCATCAGTGTCAGACAGATCTTAGTAGAAAGCAGAGACTACCAGAAGAATATCTCTCTGTGTTTCATTGACTATCCAAAGGCATTTGACTGTGTGGATCACAATAAATTGTTGCTGACTTGCGGAAAATGGGAATCTCAGAATACCTGAGGGTGCATATGTGAAACCTATACTTGGAATAAGAAGCAGTCCTCAGAAGAGAGCAAGGAAATATTATTGCATGGCTCAAAATCAGGAAAGGAGTGTGTCAGGGAGGCATCCTATCCTCACACCTTTTCAATCTGTGTACAGAACAGATCATTTGGGAAGCAGGGCTTCTTGAGGAGTGTGGCATTATGATTGGAGAAGATTTATTAATATTAACAACCTACGAGATGCAGATGACACAACCTTCCTAGCTGAAACTGAAGAAGACCTGAAACAGTTGCTGCAAAAGGTCAAGAATGATATGCAGATAATACAACTTCACCTGCTACAAAAGATCAAGGACTGTAGTCTTCAATATGGACTGAAGCTCAACATCAGGAAGACAAAGATTCTCACCACCAGGTCAACTGGCAGCACCATATTAGATGGAGAAGAGATTGAGGTTGTTAGCAATTACAGCTTGCTCAGATCCACAATCAACCCTCTTAACACCAGCACTCAGGAAATCAAAAGATGAATTGCATTGGGAAAATCTGTTGTCATGGACCTCTCCAGAGTCCTGAAGACAAGGTCAGTCTAGATATAAAGATGTGCCTAATCCAGGCCTTGGTCTTCTCAATTGCGTGTTATGCTTCAGAGAGTTGGACAATGACTAAGGACGACAGAAGAAAAATAGTTGCCTTCAAGTTGTGGTGCTGGAGAAGAGCCTTGAACATACCATGGACTGCCAAGAAAACAAATAGGTCTGTCTTAGAGAGGGTGAAGCCAAGTCTCTCCCTGGAGGCTAGGATTTTGAAGCTCTGCCTCACTTGCTTTGAGCACATGGCTAGAGATCTGTCTTTGGAGAAGGACACCATGGTCGGAAGACTGGATGGACAGAGCAGGAGACCCAGGTGAGATGGATTGATACAGTAACTGGGTCAATGGGGGTTGGTGTGTCGGAATTAGTGAGACTTGCTCAGGATAGGGAGGGGTTCAGAGCTGCTGTACATAGGGTCACTATGCACCAAAGGCGACTAAATGGCATATAACAACAATAACATACTATGACAGGTTTGGAAGCAGGAGTGGTATCCACTTCCTAAATAACATGCCTCCAGAAACTCTATGAACTTTGATAAGTGTTGATAGTTGTAGAGGGGCTTCAGGCCTTTTGTTCATAGGGTCACTATGAGTTGTGCTTGACTTGAAGGCAATCAATAACAATAACAACAAAGGGAGATGTGCTCTACACAATGTAAAAACTTTTCCAGTTACAAACTAGAGAAATGATCCCTGAAAATAGCTGGAGTCAGAGAATCAAAAGAGAGGAATTAGCTCAGAATTCATAAGCTGAAGGAACTGAAGAACAAATTCAGGTAGGGATACTACGGCAGAATATTGAATTATCCAGGAAGCATCAAAAGAAGATGGAAGGAATACACTAAAGAACTATATCAGAAAGAAGGACTGACACAGAATTTCATGAACAAATTATCAAGAAGCAATGGTGATGAAGAGGCAATAGTTCAAGCTGCTCTGAAGGCATTAACAAAAACAAGGCCCCAGGAATTGATAGAATACCTATTGACATATTGCAACAAACAGATACATTCCTAGGTTGTGCCAATAATTCTTGAGGACAACTATCTGACCAACTGACTGACTGGAAGAGATTCATATGTATTCCCATGCCCCCCCAAAGTGATCAGAGTCTGGAAATTATCAAACAATATCACTATATCACATGCAAGCAAAATCCTGCTGAAGATTACCTAAAAATGACTGGTACAGTATATCAGCAGAGAACTACCAGAAATGCAAAGCCAGATTTAGAAGAAGCTAATGTCAGACAGATGTTGCCTGAAAGCAGAGAGGACCAGAGGAATGTCTATTTGTGCTTCACTGACTATGAAAAGGCATTTGACTGTGTGGATCACAACAAATTGTGGCTAACGTTGAGAAGAATGAGAATCCCAGAACACTTAATTGTGCTCATGTGAAACCTATTCTTGGACCAGGAAGCAGTCTTCAGAACAGAGCAAGGAAACACTGCATAGTTAAAGATCAAGAAAGGAGGGTGTCAGGGATATGTCCTTACTCTATACCTTTTAAAGCTATATATAGAACAAGTTATTTGGGAGGTTTGACTATATTAGGAGAAGTGTGGCATCAAGCTTGGAGGAAGGCTCATCAACAACATATGTAATGCAGATGACACAACTGCCAAAACTGAGGAGGACTTAAAGTATTTGCTGCAGAAGATCAAGAACTGTAGTCTTCAATAAATATTGAAGCTTAACATCAAGAAAACAAAGATTCTCACCACTTGAACAATTGGCAGCACCGTGATAGATGGAGAAGAGATTGGTTGTTAACAATTTCAGCTTATTCAGCTCCACAATCAACAGTTTTAACTCTTAAAAGAAGTTAATATTTAACTCTTAAATACTTTGGCTATGTTGCCAGGAGGGACCAAGGAGGATATCACGCTTGGAAAGGTGGAAGGAAAGCACAAGAGAGAAACACCTAGGATGAGATGGATGGACACAGTTATTGAGAATAATGGGGGGTAGGAGACAGTAAGACTGGCTCGGGGTTGGTCAGGGTTCATTCAGAGTTATGGTACATAGGGTCATTTCAAGTCTCAGTTGACTCAATGGCACATTATAGCAACAACAACGGGAAGACATTGCTTATTTTTTTTAAAAAAAACACAAAGATGCTAGTGTATTATATACAATAAAAATACTGCTAATTAAACTATGGATCAATATTTTAATAAGTGTTGTGAATGAATAGTCCTATACTTCTTTCTTTAATTTTTAATGTTGTAGAAAATATATAACAAACATTTAAAATAGTTTTATCTATACAATTTATTGATATTAATTATATCCTCCAGTAAGGCAGTAGTTAAAGGCTTCCAGCTGTTAACCAAAGGCAATCTGCACCTGTACAGACTTCAGACTAGAAATCCAATGAGACTTCCTTCTTTCTGTGGTCACTCTCTGAGTGTGGGTGTATGCATGCAAGCGTTTATCATAAAGATTTTTATATGAAAGCAAATAGCAGAAATCTAAGTTTAAAATGTCTATAATGATTTAGAGATTCAACCAAACACAAGATCTTATCAGAAGAAAAACTGTACTCCCCAGTAAAGAAATTAAAGCAATAACAATATTATAGATACGTATTCTTATCCTAACTCAAATTGTAAAACTAACTTTTATTCAGTACAGATACATGTAATAACGTTTATGAAATGCATTTCCTTCTAGTCAATTCCTACTTAAAGTCACTCTGTAGGATAGAGCAGAATTTCTCCATTGATTTTTCATGTAACCACCTCTTTCTCCCAAGCTGGTGAGCTCAAATCTTTGGACTTTCAGTTAACAGCCAGGTGATTAACTATTGAAGACCAATGTAACATTAACCAACATATAACTACCTTAAACTAGGTTCTCTGGAAAAACAAAAACGGTTTCATAGATATACAGACAAACAGATTTTAAATAGATATTAGCTTAAGGAAATGAGTTACACACATAGAGGCTGGAAAGTCCCAAGTGCATTATTCAAACATCAGGTAAGAGGCTTCTCCTAACTCACATGGCTGTAGGGGCTGATTAATTCACAATTAGCAAGTAGGACAGCAGACTGCTGGCTCAGGACCAAAGCACCAAAAATCACATGGTGACAACTTTGCTGCCAGATCAGGATTCAAATTAAGCAAGAACAAGCGAGTTTCGCTAGAAAACACACACGCACATGCGCACGCACACACACACACACACACACACACACACACACACACACGTTGCAGGCTATTCTTAAAAGGAAACTCTTTTTTAATTTTGTCATTGAAGTGATTACAATATTCAAGGTCTAACCAAGGGTCTGGTCTAACCAGTTATAACTGCCAAACCAGAAACTTTCAGTCATTATAATAATAAAATATAGTTACAATAAGTAATTTCTGAGACTATATTTAATCCATGTGGCTCATATTCCATAGTAAAATTAATTATAAATCTAAATTTCATAATCAAGCACTTTTTAGAGACTGTGGAAATATTTCTTTACTACACATACCAGTAAATAATTGCAATCTCATACTTTTTCATGTGGTTAATTAGCAAAGTACATTTATAGCTGAACAATATAAAATCAGTGAAAAATAATCACCCCCATAAAACATTATTATTCACAGATGGAGTCCTAACAATTTTGCTCCAAGCAGCTCTTGGTGCATAAGAAGTTTGATAAGAAAATTATTCAATTTTATACTTTACACTTATAGGTCTCTTCTCACAGTTAAACCGAGGCACAAATGCCTTGGCTACAATAAAATATCTCTCTGAGTTAAGGAGTCTCTACACTCCAAAAGGGACATGTAGTAAGTAAATATGCAGTATATCCCAGAATTTCCAACTGCAAATTCCTAGGAGGTTTACAACTCTTCATGCTCCTCTTGTCCTGCGGTGAGTGAGTCAATTTTGCTCACTTTCAATGCATAAAGCATGCCAATTGCAGGTGAGAGTTCCTCTGCCATTTGCACACACATACATAATTCTTTAAAAAATTCAATGCTGAGGCTTCCTGCAGGACAACCCCCCCCCCCACACACCCCTCATTTCCCCCTCCATCCAAAGTCACAGTGACCCCAGGACCACCTCGAGCCCAGGTCTCAGGAGGGAATAGACGGTGCCAAGGTAGAAGGAATTAAGGAAAAGCCAAGAGCTTCTCTGGGAGGACCCCTTCCCTAAACGCTGGAGAGAATAAACGCGAACATAGGATGGGGAAAAAAAAAAATTCAATGCTCTATTAAGAGTCTAAAGAGCTAGAAAAGGGAAAAGAGGATCAAGGAGAAATAATCTTAGGGCCCCTACTTCAGAAAATAATTTACAATTATTTTAGACCTTTCAGTTCTTTGTATCCAGCCTGCCTAAGGTTTTCAAAGAATTCCCTCTCCTTGCCAACTATCTGTTGGGTCCTCTTCTCTTCTCTAGCCATTACTATTTCTTTTGGCCTATCCCAATAATTCTATATTCTACTATTTCTCTGATCCAATCTCTGAGTCTCTCCAACCCACAGCCTCCAGAAGTCAGCAAAGAAATAATTCCAAAACCAGTAGAATATTTTCAAACCGAATTATGTTACCAGTTGTTGAGTTGCATTGATTGCTTGTCCATGGGGGAATCTTTACCTTCCATACGGGAGACGTGGGTTCAATTCCCAGATATTGTACTTCATGTGCAGAGATCACTAGTGTGCCAGTGAAAGACTGCATGCTATTATCATGCTAAACAGGTTTCAGTAGAGCTTCCAGACCAAGAAGAAAATCCTGGTGATCTACTTCTGCAAATCAGCAGTGAAAGCTTATGCGTTCTCAAGCAATGTTTTGTTCTGTTGTGCACAGGGTCACCATGAGTTGAGGGCCAAACAAACGGCAGGGAAGAGCACCAACTGAGCTCTTTTCTGATATCATGAGGCATGCAGAGGGTAATTCAGTGATTTCTACTCAGTCACTTAGCCAATGTGTTTCCTACTGTCTTCCAGAAATGTTTCTACCTCCTTGTTCCTTTTTCGTGAAGCTGAAATTCACTTTAAAAAATAATAAATACTATCCCTAGGAATGACATGTACTCCTATAATGGGCAAAATGGCTGAACTGATTTTTGAACTCTAGTGAAGAGTCACCCTGCTATCTGCTGCGCATGTGTTTGGTGGATCGAATCCACCACCAATTCCATGGAACAAAGATGATTAACCTTCTCCCACATGTTTTACAGTCTTGGAAATGTAATGAAGAGTGAGCTATGGGTCAGTTACCCCTTGACAGCAGTGAGGAAGTGAGTGAGTGTAAGAGAAACTAATCGAGCAAACTCTAATATCTACTTTTAGTTATAAAACAGGATTTAGGTCTTTGGTTCATAGGGTCGCTGTGAGTTGTGCTTGATTCAACAGCGATTAACAACAACAATCTCTACTTTTATATCATAATTCTGTGGGAAAACTAAATTTAAGTCAGTGAATTATAATTTTTCTGAGTAATTAAGTCCTTGGAAAATCTGATGGAAAATGCACACATATGAAAATTATTTATAAGTGTTAGAAGGGGTTCAGAGCTTTCCCTGATACCTTCACTATGGACTTAAAGTTGCCAGGAAATGCCTGTTGATTTGGGAACCCCCTTCAGGATTAGATAATATCTCACTTAATTTTGTATTCTCTGAGTAGATTTCAACAACTATTTGTTGAATGATACCTTTGCAAATATCATTCTTGTGAAACTCATTTTAATCTTCATCCCCATAAATCCCCAGACCCTCAATATTCATGTGGAAACTTCTCTGAAATTTATATGAAAAAGACTAATCTGTCTAAGAAGCGTTGCTTTTCCAAACTGTACTTTACTAATTGTCCCTTTCCCTTCCACCTCCCAGATTATTAAATATACTAATAGTGTAGGATGTCAAAATCTACACACACACACACACACCCCAACCTCAAAATGTATAACGTTGTTTTAGACATGAGAAACAGGTAGTCATAGCTTAGATGGTAAAAGGTACATTTAGTATCGGATGAAATGAAAAATCATTTAATTTCATTTCTAGATATCTACTTTTGAGCCCAAACAAATAATGTAAAATCTTGACACAGTAAAACACCTGACCAATTCAGCTGGACAGTAAATTCTCAGAAGACGAAACCCTGAGCCCAAGACATTCTGATATTTCACCCTTTATTTCTAGATGCACTGTTGTTTGTTAGGTGCTGTTGAATTGAATAGAATTCATAGCGAATATATAGACAACAGAACTGAACCCTGTCCTATCCTGCGTCACCCTCATCATCATCTCTGACACCTGAGCCCACTGCTGCCATCATTGTGTCAGTCCATCTCATTGAGAGTCTTCCTCTTCTTCACCGACCCTCCATCTTTCCAAGCATGATGTCCCTTTCCAAGGAACAGCCTGGCCTAGCAACATGTCCAAAGTAGGAGAGACAAAGCTTTGTTTTCTTTGCCTCCTAGGAGCACTCTGGTTGCACTTTCTCCAACACATATCTACTTATTCTTTTATACATGTTGTTGCATGTAGCCAAGTCAGAACCAACCACAGCTGACCCTCCAGTGGATTTTCAGATGCAGTGTGAAGCTCCTCTTTTCACAGAGATGAAGGCAGCCTTGGAGAAATTGCCACTAGTGTTCTGAGGCAACTTCATCAGCAAGATTCTGACCTCAGCGTTGTGGCTAAAATTTCTGGAATCTATACTGCAGCAAGAATTTTCTACCTGCTTTCCCAAATCTGAATATATTATAATGTAATGTAATATCATATATACATAGAAGACCATTCTGACATTATTACTATTTTAATGCATGCTTATGCAGTAGATAGATCATTTTTTGTTTTCATTTTTTTACATTAATTCAGTCCACAGTTAACATTCGAGTTGGGACTGAAGTCAACAAATTAGAAGATAGTAGCAATGAAGAAACAAGATATTGTTTGTTAGCAGTAAGTGTCATCAAGTTGACTATGATTCATAGCAACCCTATGAACACTGGATCTGAGCCTTGTCCTATCCTGTGCCATACTGACCATCTCTGATATACTCAAACCCACTGCTAGAGCCACTGTATCAATCCACCTGAATGAGGGTCTTTCCTTCTTGTACTGACCCTCCACCTTTCCAAGTGTGGTATGTTTTTTTCAAGGAGCAACATAGCTGATGTTTCATTTTTTTCCACCATGTCTAAGGGTAAGAAACAAAATCCCAGAGGAAGTGTGAAATAATGTTTGGATTTCTGTAATCTGGCCTAGTTATTTACAATTCCTTCTTTTACCCATCCTGTCTGTCCAGATAGTTTGACTCTTTGCTTCTCAAGTTGAATTATATTCACTGCCTTTCATATGATGAATATTCCACAAGTATTCTACTTTAGCTCCTCACGAAAAGGAATAATAAATTCTTACCTTTGCCGAATTATGCTGGGATTAGCTGTCACTAGATGACTTCTGGACCCAACATCTTTAGTATATTCACTTGACAAGGGAGGAAGATTACATCTAGGAAAATAAGTACAAATATATTAGAATGATCTGCATCTGTATGTGTTTTGATGAAGTCAGTAATAATAATCAAAATTGCAACTTTATTCATTCTAGTTCATTTAGCAAGCATATGCTTTTACCATCCATTCTTACTTTTAATGGATTAGATGACTAATTGATTATCAGTATTTGAAGATACTCTCATAAAACTAACCCTATCTTAGAAGAAAGAAAATGTCATTTAGACAGGTAAACCCAAAAAAGACAGAAAAAAGACAGAAAATAGAATGAATTCATTAATTTCAAAATATCTTTGAGGTTGTTGTTATATGCCATCGAATCACAACTGACTCATAGCTGACCTTCTGGAGATTTTTCAGAGATTATAAATCACAGAGATTATAAATCACATGGGAAGAGATTATCCATCCTTCTCCCACGGAGCAGCTGATGGATTCAAACCACAAGGCTTTGGGTTGGCAGCACAACTCCTTAACACTAAGCCACGACTTGAATTAAGGCTGAGAGGGTCTACTATTCTATAGGACACAGGGCTCACAAAAAAATTTGTTTGTGTTTTCTTTTTTCTCAAAATATAAACTCCAATAGCACATTCAAGGCAGGCTCAATCACCAGAATCAGTGCAAGCCTCCCATTTGTGTCCCCAGTGCTTGGGTTGATTTCTGGTGAAGATAGGATGATTTGCAATATGCAGTGCAATGATTTTCCACTATCCCAGATAAACCAAGGGAAAAGAGTACAGGTGACATTTTCCTGGTGATAGAAACTAACTCCAAATCCCATACTTCCTGTATCAATTGCTTTCCATGTGACAATGATTTATTAACATTCACAATAAAAAAATAATTACAGTTATAATAACCCTAAATTTCTTGTTTTCTGGTTGTATTGCAAGTTAGTTTATCTCTTTGCCCTCATTTTGTCCACAACATAAAATGAAGATAATAACATTTTCTCCTTATGGGATTATATTAAAAACAGGCCTCTAACAACAGAGTCCACAAAGGCAATGACTTAGTGAATAGTGACTGAGGCCTTAGAAGTTTGCAAGGAGCCAACTATGCTACAATTATTGGTCTCTCTGTCCTGTACCAAAAAGAATGAGAAAAGCAAAGATTAGCTGAAACAATCAATGGACTAATAAAGTATGAGAGTCTGAGCTTCTATGACCTTAAAACTAGAAGAAACTAGATGATGTCCATTTAACCCTGATGATCACTTTCAAAGGGATCACAGTAGAAAATCCTGGAGAAGGTAGAGGAAAATATGGAACAAAATTCAAAAATATAAAAAAGACCAAGCTTCCTGGTCCAACAGACATTTGTGGAATCCCCAAAACAACGGTCCTTAGTTACTCTTTGAACCCAGAACACTCACCCATGTCTCAACTTTCAGCCAAACAACAGACAGGTCTATAACATGAACAATAACATGAGGGAAGCACTCACTCCTTAGGATAAAAAACCACACAGGATCAAAAAGAGCAGCATTTGCAAAAGGACAAAGGGATAAAAGTAGGAAGGAATAGGGCAGGAGGATTAATGGAAATTTGAATTATATGGAAGAAGTAGGGGAAATGCTATTACATTTTTTTTTATATGTCACTGCATCACAGCTGAATCAAATAGGTTTTCAGATACAGCAAATCACACCAGAGTAGACTGCTCATCTTTCTCCTCCCGAGCATCTGGGGGATTCAAACTACCTGCCTTTGGCTTGGCAACATAGTTCCTCACCACAAGGCTACCAGTGCTTCCTTGATTACATTACAGTCATTGTAATTAATGTTCTGAAACAAAATGTTTATGACTGGTTGAAGAGAACCAATATGCTTTGTAAACTTTTACTCAACTCAGAATAAAATTAATAAATAAAAGCATCACTCTAAGGCTTAAGTGGTCTGTATCACCTAGTGCACCAGAGGAAGAAAAGAGTCAGGAATAAGGGGAAGATAACAGAATGCATGGCTATTTGCCTCCCAGAAAAAATAAATCCCTTTCCCTCATTATATCAGAACTGCATGATGCCTGGTTATCTTTATTGAAAGGTTTAACCCAAAATTACATAGAAGGATTCTGATCAAAAACAGGAATATGCAGAACAGAATTAAAAGTTTTCGTGACTTTCTAATTTTCACGACCAAAATTTTCTCCTTTTTGGAGTTACAGAGGCCCTGAACTACACCATGAGAAAGAAACCTTAAAATAAAACTATTCCCTAGAAATCACCTTAAAACAGAACAACAGTTTAGCTTAATGACCTAAAATGGTTTGCTTTGAGTAAGCTACTCTTTTGTGACTATCAACACAGGAGGAGATGATAGTCCTTACCACTCAACTGGAACCAATTCATAGCTGACCCTCCAGGATTTCAGAGGCTGTAAAGGGCAAAGGAGGAGGCTGCCCACCTCCTCCCCATAGAGTTGTTGGCAGATTTGAACAACCAGGGAGGCACAATTAGCAGTAAATCTCCCTATGTACTATGCCACCAGAGCTCTCTTTCAGGAGACACCAGTCACTTTAACTACCAAAGAAAAACTTCAGAGCGAAGAACAACTCAGGAAAGGAGGGTGAAAATGGTTGCACAACTTGAAGAATGTGAGCAATGTCATTAAATTATACCTGCAGAAACTACTGAACTGGTGCTGTGCTGAGTATATTCTAAACAACCACAACAAAATAAATAATATTGAGGAGAAAAATAAAGCCTTGAATGAAAATCCCTATTAAAAAGTCTATGTAGTACATGATAAAAGCTCAAAGATTCAGATATAAAAATAGTATGTAACTAAATATGCATTTATGATTTCTGAATATCATACATGGGTCTATAACGTCCTTTGTTGTTGCTATTGTTCTTGTTGTGTACCATCGAGCTGGGACCAATCGATAGCTGGCCCTCCAGTGGATTTTCAGAGGCAGTTAATCACATGACAGGAGACTGTCCATCCTTCTCCAGCAGAGCAGCTGGACGATTCAAACTGCATGCCATCAGGATTGCAGCACTGACTCTTACCAGTAGGTCACCAGAACTTCCACGAATTTCCTTAATCTTTCTTTATCACTGTGATTTCTATCACATCTAGGGATCTTGAACTTGATAATACCTCAGCAAGCCAATCCATCATTTACTGAGTTAAAGATTCCTTACGAATACTGAGGTCTTTACTGTTGCTCAACTACTAAGTTTCCCTAGAAATTATCCCTAACACATTGAATTGTCCGTGCATCTAAACAGCTGATAAGCTCGAATTTCCAGGGTTCCCCCCCCAAAGTATTTGCCCTGTGCTCCTACCACAGCAGACAGAAACTCAACTTAGTTGTTTTAAAATTTTCTTCTTTTTTTTTAATTTTCCCCCCATTGGTAATAATGAATGGCTAAAATCCTAGTAATTGTGCTCACGCTCCTGGCAGCTAACCACGTATCTATTAGTCAGGTAGCCAATGATTTTGCTAAATGCCATTGAGAGCACAACACCGTTAACTAGGACCGTGGGAAGTTTCAGAGAAGCCCAAGTTGCAGAGATTCTGCTCTTGAAGTTTCTGTGGTCTAGTGGTCACAGCACGTCCCACACAGTCTGAAGATTCATGTGAGGGAGTGTGCTTATGAATTAAGCAGAATGGTCCAACAGCAGTGCTGATTGTGGTCTTGTGATTTCACTGATCTTTGCAAAGATGAAAAAAGAAAGAGAGGAGGGGGGAAAAGGTTTCCAGAACAATATACACAGTAGGATTTGGTCATAGGCTTATTAAAATAGCTGTGATCTTGATAGCCCTTGGGAATACTTGAGAATTCACTATGCTACATTAAAACTAGAAATGCAGAATATTATTTAGGAATTCTGTCAACCTGGTTTCTTTTCCCATTATTAAGTGAAACATGGAAGCTTTCCTGAGCAAAATACTACCTGTCTGTGAAGTCCTTGTGAGTAAATCCATATGCCTGTCTACCCTCATTTCTCTCTCACCATGGTAAAAGTGCAAGAAAAACTTGAGGAAATGGACTGTCACATTCTACAACAGGAATGCAAAACATAATGGATAATATTGTACAACTGCACTTTTGAGATATTACAATGTACTTTAGTGAAGATACCTGCCTGAGGTTCTTCTGAGTCAACTTATTTTTTTTCCAGTCCAAATATCTGTGACACTTCCCCGTAGGTCTTTTCACAGAAAAAAAAATTTAAACACCATGCTCTAATTTTAGCTCCTTAGCTTCTAAATTGACAGTTACACAGATTTACATAAAAATCACATTTAATGCAGTCAAATTGGTTCTAACAAGGTATAATTGTGTGAAAATGTTTTAAATTTTGCACTGTAGCTTGTTGGCACAATTAGCAGATATTAATGGCTAAAATCTTAGTAACTGTGCTCACGCTTTTAAGAGACGACATAACAAGATTTATGAAGAGGCACTATTCTTTGAATTCAGGAGTGGAGGTGAAATTGCAATACAACAGGTTGAAAGCAATCTTTAAATAGAAAAAGTAATATATTTAAAGTTTTACTTGTATTAGAGGGTCTATGTGTAATTCCATGAGGAAACCTCATGTGGCCTTAGAGAGGTGAGTTGTTGACTTTTTTCCCTTTGTGCTGGATGGAGGCTGGCTCTGGAGTGATTAGTTTTTATTTGTCTTTGAAAGGAACATTCTCCTAAGTGGTACAGAATTGTTATGCCCTTTCTCTGTATTGAGGGAACCTTGGATTCTTTGTTACTGAATGGTGTGACATGATGCCATAATGGTTACACATGAGTGACAACGTTTGGTAGAGCTCACTGATTAAGACAGGCTTGGAACAGGAGTGGTATCTACTTCCTAAACATGCCTGTGGAAACTCTTTACAAACTTAGAAGAAGGACAATAGTTCTTTTATTTATAGGGTTGGTACTAGATGGCACTTAAGAACAATATATAACACCAAAGACCTTGTCCTCATTGTGGAGTTGGATGAAGCGGCTGTAAGACTGTGTTCTTGGTTTGGTTGAGGATCTGAGTGGATTGTTTGGTTGTTTTTATTTAAGCCTCTTGTTTAGAATCAACAAGACCTCCTGGGAGCCTTTCTATTTAAAAGTTGGGCCAGAGGGATTATGTTTTAATCCAATGTTACTATATTTTGGAGGAACATTCTTCTAAGTCATACAGCTCTCTGGCCAATTTGGTGTGATGAGGTAATCTGCATTTGCTCTGACACTGAATCTTGTTGCTATTTGGGTTTAAAATGGCGTAACAGAACAACTTTGCCATAGGTGTGCCAAACACCATAATGGGTGCTCACTGTGGGCAGTGTTTGGTAGAGCTCACAGATTGATTCAAGTTTGGAAGTAGGTGTGGAATCCACTTCCTAAACCACATGCCTCTGGAAACTTTATGAACTTGGAGAAAAAATAATTATAGAAAGGCTTCAGGCCTTTTGTTCATAGGGTCTGATTCGTGCTTGACTTGACCGCAATCATCAACAACAACAACATGCATAATTCAAGTGCTACCAAAATGACACTGCCCTTACCGTGTACTCAAGCACCCACTTCCTTTCTAACATGTAGTCACTGCTGATACACAGGCTTTCTAGACCTATTCTATTCAGAAATAAAGTTTTTTAAGCTTTTCTTTTGGTTCTAGTACACATGCTAACTTTGAAAAATGTGAAATGGGTTTTTAGGAAGTTACAACTGATTTCTGCCAGGTATTTCAGTAGTTTTTCATGGTAAAAGTTGAAATAATTTTTGTACTTATATTCCATTATATGACTGTTTTTTAATGCTTTGTTTATAGGTTGATTCTGAAAGCCAATAAAGAATGATTCAAAGACTAAAAAAAGTAAGCATGTGAAAATATTTATGTAATAAAAGTGATGGCATTGCTATGTATTCATACTGAAAGAGCAGTTTGAAATCTAATATGGTGGATCCTTATGTACAGACAAAGGTACTTTGCTGTCTCTCCTTAAAGCTGTACCTGTCCAAGTCCTCTAGGGTCAGTCATTATTGACTGGAAGAGATCTATATTTGTTCCCATTCCAAAGAAGGGTGACCCAACAGAGTGTAGAAACTATAGAACAACATTGATTTCACGTGCAAGCAAGATTCTGCTGAAGATTATCCAAAAGTGACTGGAACAAGCACATCAGCAGAGAACTGCCAGGAGTCCAGGCTGGGTTTAGAACGGGTCGTGGTACTAGGGATATTGTAGCTGATGTTAGGAGGATCTTAGCTGAAAGCAGGGAATACCAGAGGAATGTCTATCTCTGTTTCATGGACTATGCAAAGGCGTTTGACTGTGTGGATCATAACAAACTGTGGCTGACTCTGAGAAGAATAGGAATCCCAGAACACTTGATCGTGCTAATGCAAAACCTATACTTGGATCAGGAGGCAGTCATCAGAACAGAGCAAGGAAACACTGCATGGTTCAAAATTGGGAAGGGCATATACCAGGGATGTGTCCTATCTCCATACCTTTTCAACCCATATGCAGAATATATTATCCAGGAGACTGGGCTCTATGAGGAGAAGTGTGGCATCACGATTGATGGAAGATCCATCAGCAATCTGCGTTATGCAGATGACACAACCCTGCTTGCTGAAAGTGAAGAGGACCTGAAGCGCTTGCTGCAGAGGGTCAAGGACTGCAGCCTCCAATATGGATTTGGGCTCAATATCAAGAAGACAAAGATTCTCACAACTGAGCCAATTGGCAGCATCAAGATGGATAGTGAAGAGATTGAGCTTTAGTTTGCTTGGCAATCAACAGTCTTGGCACCAGCAGCCAGGAAATTAAAAGACGTATGCGATGGGTAATTACTGAAGAGCAGTGGTGCCACTCTGGAGTCTAAGGTGTGCCTGATATAGGCCATGGTCTTTGCAATCACTTGGTATGCGTCAGAGAGTTGGGCAGTAACTAGGCAGGATAGATGGAGAATTGATGCTTTTGAACTGTGGTGCTGGAGAAGAGTATTGAATACCATGGACTGCAAAGAAAACGAATAGGTTCTTCCTGGAGAGGGTTAAACCGGGCTGCTCCTTGGAGGCAAGGATTCTGAGGCTTCGTCTGACATATTTTGGACATGTTGTAAGGAGGGAAGAGTCCTTGGAGAGCGACATCATGCTTGGGAGGATAGAGGGACAGCACAGGAGGGGAAGATCCTCTATGAGGTGGACTGATTTAGTGATGGGGTAATCGGAGTGGGTGTGTTGGGGACAGTGAGATTGGCACAGGACAGGGCAGGGTTTAGGACTGTTGTACATAGGGTCACTAAGAGTTCCAAGCAACTCGATGGCACATAACAACAACAACAATCACAATTATGGAATACTTGCTCAATTTTCAAGCTTGCTTCTGTAGATTTGGTTCCGAATCACAGCAACCCTCCACCAGGTTCCCACGGCTACAAATCACAATGGGAGGAGACAGCCCATGGTTTTCCTATGGAGCTGCTGGTAAATTCAAATCACCAGAGTCCTGCGGCCTTTGGATTAGCAATACACCTCTATCTGTTCACTAGCTACAAGAGCTCCCTCAGGGGCCCTTGGCCCGAGCTATGCTGTTTTCAATCGCTTCATATTGCATGTGAAAACTGGACAATGAATAAAGAAGACCAAATAAAAACACACTTTTGGATTGTGCTGTTGGTGAAGAGCAGTGAATACCTATGAACTGGCAAAAAAACAAATCTGTCTCTGAATAAGAACAACCAAGGTGTCCTCGGTGGTGAAGATGGTGAACCCTTGTCTCACGTACGTTAGGCACGTTTTCAGGAGGGGAGTCCTTGGAAAAAGACATGCTGGGGAAACAGCAGGTCAGCAAGGAGAAGACGACACTCAAGGTGAAGGACTGGTACAGTGACTGCAACACAGAGGCTTGAGTATGGAGGCTACTGTGAGGATTCTGCAGCATACAACGAGGCTTCATTCTGTTGTCCACAGGGTGGCTATGAGTCGTAGATGACTAGACAGCACTTAACAACAACAATAACTCAATGTACTAAGGGTGTCTACAAAACGTGAATTAAGCCGTCATTCATAAATGCATTCATATGTTTCTACTAAGAATAATTTAGAAACAATATATAACATCTACTACTTTCATATAGGGAGCTCTGGTGGACTGATGGTAAGCAGGTGTGCTGCCATCCTGAAGATACACCGTTCAAATCCACCAAGTTCTCCGCAGGAGAAAGACGGGCAATCTCCTTCCATGAAAACCCCCCAGAGGGTCAGCTATGGGTCAGGGAGAACACAACTTTCATGTAATAAACCATAAATATTTTAAAAAAATTCAAGTATGTTCTAATATGGTGCTCTGCTTGAAAGGAATAAATGGCACGTGCAAACAGTCTTTTTAATCTTCACCTCTCCCAATAATCTGAGCCTTGAGTTTAATATTTTGCTAGATATCCTATTCATGAACACTCATTAATTCCAAATGTGAATATCATCTCAACATCAGAGAGTATAATATCATGTAAAGTCAGTGTTATTTTCAATTAATTACTGTCTCACTGAAGTGGTGGTGGTGTTAGGTGCCATCGAGTCGAGTACGACTTTCCTGTGCCATCCTCATCATTTCAGACATACTTGAGCCCGTTGCTACAGTCACTGTGTTTATCCATCTGGTCTCCTACTCTTTCGCTGACCCGCCACCTTTCCAAGAATGACGTCGCTTTCCAAGAAATAGTCTCTCTTAGCAACATGCCCAAATTGTGTGAGATGACAGCGAGACTCTGTTCTCATTGAATAATCTCTACTATGGTTCAGCCTAATCTTCTGCATGGTCAGTGTAAACTACTTATTTGCCTTAGAGTGGTGACACTTTGTTAATGGCCACTGAGTCATTTCTGATTCAGTGAGCCTATGTGTTGTAAAATAAAATTGGTCCTTAGATTTCCAAGAATTTGCCTTTTGTTAGCAAATCCCAGACCTCTCTTCTACAATGACTTGGAGTGGTTTTGAGCCAACAAACTTTTGTTTAATATTTGAGTACAAACTGTTTGTGGCACTCAGAGACTTCATATGCAAATAAAAACACTTGTTAAAAAAAATATATATATATATATATTTACAAATACATTAATTAAACTTCCTTCTTCCACACTTTATTAAAATCATTTGATGTTAAATTGCTTATCTTCTCTGTCTGAATCTTTTTAAGTATAATATTTCCCCACTATTTCTTACATAGTTTTTGGGAAGAACAATAAATTTTTGTGCATAAGCAACTGGAAAAGCAACTAAAATACAAGAAATGTGTTGCAATTATGTTGTGTTTGTAGAATCAGAATTTCACAATGGAAAGTCTTGAGAAACTATTCCAAATTCTTCACATAGATTATCAACTGAAACCCCAGCAATGGCAAAATGATGTAAGTCATGTACCTACTTGGGAAACAAAGCTTTGTCTCCCTACTTCTGTGTTGCTTGCTGGCTCCACGCTCATATGTGAATGACTTTCACCTGGTTCCCTACTCTTCATATATGTCCTGAGATAATTTTACCTGTTACTGTGGTTGAGAGTCCTGGTGGCATAGGGCGTTAAGCCTTAGGTTGCCAACTGAAAGTCAGCAGTTTCAATCCACCAGATCTGCCTTGGGGAAAAAAGATGGGCAGCCTCCTCCTACAAAGATTTACGGCCTAGGAAAACTGATGGAGGGCCTCCATGAGTCAGAATCGACTTGATGGCAGTGGATTGGGGTTCTGGTTTGGGAATGGCTTATAGGGCTATGCCTGGCTAAACAGTTAAGGTTAAGTTAAGGTTGGCAGTTCAAAGCCACCCAGAGGAGTCTTGGAAGAAAGGTCTTGTTATCTGTTATCAAAAGATCGCAACTTTGAAAATCTTGAAGAGCACAGCAGTTCTACTCTGCAACATAGTGGCTCACCACGAGTAGAAATGACTCCATGACAATTGGAGTTTGGGGTTCTGAAATGGCTTAGATGCCTGAAAAAGTTCTCATAGCATCATGGGAATTGTACCAGTCTGCTACTCAAAAGGTCTGCAGTTTGAATGCACCAGCTCTGCTGTAGATGGAAGTTAGTCAATCACCTGCAAAGATTTATATCCACGGAAACCAAATATAGGGTCACTATGAGTTAACCACTGCAGGCCCATCTCACACCACCCTTCCCAATGCTCATAAGTCTCCATTTCTTTCCTATTAGAGTCTTGAAAATGGTTGCTATAGTCTCTCTAAAGTGGCAAGGACAGAGGGCCCAAGCCAAATACCACACTGCCCAGATGCTCCTCTATACCCAACCATTGGTCTCTGAATCGTCCCAAACTCAGCACTAGCTCATGTCCAGGTCCTAAATCCATGGTGGAACTGCTCCACATTCCATTTCCAGACACTGCTCAAGGCCGGATACCTGGCAAGTACTCAGTAAGTGGCTACTGTATTGAATTTTTAAAACTATGGCTTTCTTTTCTTACTGTTTTTATATTAAGCATTGGGTTGCTAACCGGTTTCAACCCACAACAGTCCTTGGGAGAAGAAACGTCAGTCAGCTTATGTAAAGACTTGTAGCCTTAGAAGCCCAGAGGGGCAGTCCTACTCAGTCCCATAGGCCCCTGTGAGTCAGAATGGGGAGCTCTCTGGTGATAATCCAAAGGCCGTGTTTCTCTGACAACTGGAATTCACCAGCAAGTCCTTGGGAGAAAGACGGACACTCTCTTCCCATGCGATTTACAGCCTCAGACATTCAGTGGAAGGCTGGCTATGAGTCAGTTCCAACGCAAACATAATGAATGAGTGAGTGAGTGATGTGTCTGAATGGCAGTAACAGCACCTGGAGGCAGTTAGTCTTGCCGGGAGTCCCTGAACAGTGCAAACAGTTCATCTGCTCAGCCAGTAACCGAAGCTGGGAGGCTGAAGTTTACCCAGAGAATGATCTAAACAAAATCCTGGTGACTGACTTCCCAAAAGCCAGCCATTGAAGCCCCCGTAGTGCCCATTGTGCTCTGGCACATAGGGGGCTGCTATGAGCTGCTGTTGACTCAATAACTGATTAATCTAGGCTGGTTGTTCCTCAGCAATCCTTTTATAGGCCCCTGCAGGAGTCTGTCTGTCTTGTTTTTCACAGGAACTGATGTACATGTTATTACTCTTCCCAGTCTACTGAGATTCCTCTTTCATGGACATTTCCTCTACTTTGAACTTTTCTTTGTCAGGTAAAGATGAAGCCTCATTTGCTATTGACACATATTTTTACACACTATTAAGGATGTAAAATGAAATGAATAAATTAAAATTTTATTCATAGCAGTCAGCTTCAACTTCAGATCAATTTAAAGCATTGTAATAATATAAAATAAAAATCTTCCCTTTCCCTCCAACCCTAAGTTACCTTCCTGCTTTTATGCACAGGTGAGTGAGCCTCTAACTGTCTAAGAAAGGCTTCCTCTGAGCTTTTCCTTGTTGGTAACTTTCCTGGGGCATCTTTTCCGGTTCCTCTTACCCTTCTCCTTCTCCTAGGCTCGCTTGCAATACGGGCTTGGGCCTGAAAGGAAGCTAAAGAGCATGACACAAATGATGAATCCCAAGAGCCTTGTTCTGAAAGGCTCTGGGGCTTATGGGAGGGGTGGAGAAAAGGAGAGAAGGCAGAGGCCGCGCTGTGGGTGCTCTCTCTTACCGCATGACAAAATTTGCTTCATCTATTTGACGGCCACAGCCACTCTTCTTCAGAATCCCACCATTTCCCACCACCGCACATTTCTTCAACGGCAGCTGGAATGGGATTGCCTAGCAACAGAAAACAAGGCGGGTTTTCACTGCAGAGAACACACAACTGCTCACAAAATCATTGTTTACAACAGGTCCTTTGGAGGAATTTGATTGAAGACCAGGAAGAGTGAAAAGAGTATGTGTAGAGAAAGATAATTAAGAAGTTAGTAAGGAAAAAAAATACCAACAACTAGCCTGTTCTCCTGGGGAAAACGGATTTTAAATATCATTCTGAAATGTATTTAAATATAACATTTTTTTTCTGTTCCAAATTGCCCATGCACATAGTAGAGGGTGTCTGTTGGCTAGGGAAAACAGAAAAACCCAAGCTAAAAACACAGGACTATTTTTAAAAGTGTTAAACTGGAAACAAACTCAAATAAATTATATTCCCTATTTTAATGTGATTTCATTCATTCATGATTTCAATCGGCCATTCACTCCACAGATGTGTCTGAATATTTGGTCTGCTAAGTGTTGGGAGTAGAAAGATACAAAGTTCCCAAGCCTCAGAATTCACTTTTGGGACACAGTAGAGAAAGAGGTAAGAGAATGTGAACACACATACTTCTGTAACAAATCCTAGTGTAATGGTTAAACTGGTGCAGAAATGTGCCCAGTACCACAGAGAACATCCCAGAGCAAGTAGGCATTCTGCCAAGTATACCCAGGAGACACTTACCCACCTGGGACCATTCTTAAAGGCTGAGTTGGATTTTATTGACAGAGAAAGTAGCATTAACCAAGGTACAAAAGTATGAGCTCAGATGTGGTAATAAGCAAATGAGGTGGATCTGTTTAGGTCTTAGGAGGCATCAAGAGGCAAGTGATTTGTACCAACCAGGCAGCATGTGATTTGTTGCTGCAAATGCTGACCTGGACTACAAAGAAAGAAAGGAAAAAAAACACACCAAAAACTGTTCAGTGTATCTGGGGGCTCCCTGAAATGCTATTTTAGCAAGAGGCAGCTGCAAACGAGGTAATAGCTTCTGCAAGTGAAACGTATCACTCAGCTATGCCAAGCAAAGTCAGTGAGGACCTCAGATCTAGAATTTTCTGCATGCTGAAATGATGTCTGGTGACTGGAATTTCTTGGAGGAATATCATTAATATATAATAGATAGATAGATAGATTGATAGATGATATATATAACATCTACATATCTGATATGGGAAGCTCTGGTGGTGTAGTCTGTAGGCAGTTGTGCTGCTAACCTCTTTGACAGTTTGAAACCACCAGCAGCTTCCAGGAAGAAAGATGGGTGTCCTCTTCCCATGTGACTTACAACCTTGAAAAACCCAAAGAAGGATCAGCTATGAGTTGGTTCCAATTCAAAGGCAATGACTAAGACATTGCTGATATAGATAGAAATTATACTCATATTAAGCAAGCCAGTCTGGACGGAATTCAATGAAATAGTATGGGCTCTTCCCAAAGAATAAATACAATTAATACACAAATGTACCTAGTATTAAGGGTTCTGACTAGTCATAAAGTAAACCAAAAGAAAAGTTTTTGAGGTGTCTCTGTCTTTACTAGTAGGCACTTAATGGAGCACAAGAAAAAGATTTCACTTCTTAATTTCAAGTGTATAACAGGAACAGCTAGCTGGGCTTTGGGAAGGCTGGTAATGAAGATACAGTATTTAATATACAATATTTGAGAATTCTCTGCGTCAGCAGAACAGAAACTAGGTGTCCATCCCAACCCAGCACAATGAAGAAGAGCAGGGGCAACCTTGGGACATCCGAATGGCACATGGCATTTATCTCAGTCACTCCTGAGAGGAGGAGAGTAGTATTAACAATAGAACCAGTTAAACCTGTATGTGCTTGGCTGTAGATTATGTAAGAATGATCAGTTAGCCACTCATTTATTCCACAAGCATTTACTAAGTGTCTACTATGTGCTGGACACTCTTGCTGGTGATGGGACACAAGTGAAAACCTTGTTCCCACAGAGCTTGCATTCCAGTAGTGAAGACAGATAATCAATAAAGACAAATGAGTAAAAGAACCGTATGTCAGTAGATGATGGGGTTGTGGAAAGAAAAAAAGAACTGTCCTGAGAGAATGAGGAAGCACTTTGGGAGAGGCACTGCTGTTTTCAGGAGGGAAGTCAGGGCTCAAAGGGTACAAGGAAGCAAAACCCTGAAGAGGACAGGAAGTGAGCCAAGGAGAAACATATTAGAACTGTGGGGGCAACTCCCTCCGGGGAATGTGTCTGAAGAGTGCAAGGAAGAGGAAAAAAAACACGTAAAGAGCCCACGGGTCTGGGGATCAGGGAGCAAGGGAGAGAGGAGGAGGAGTGATTAGGGACTTCACTGGGAGAGACCAATCTGTAGGGTTTTTATTGTAAAATGAAAAGCAAGGATTGGGGGGAAAAATATATATATATAATCTGTACATGCTAGAACTTTGTTTCACATACTTAGGTGTATTGCCTGGAGGGGTCAATTTTGGGGACTGGTGGAAGGTCAGCATAAGAGAGAAAGATCCTCAATTAAACGGCCTGACGCGGTGACTCTAACACTGGGCTTGCGCATGCTGCAGAGAGTGAGGACATGAAAGGTTCCGATCTGTTGGTTCATCAGGTCACCAGCAGTTGTAGTCAGCTCCTGGGCACCTAACAATAACTGCTGTACTACAACTGAAGGAAAAACAAAAAGAACAGAGGAAAAATCCACATCAAAGGCTGTTTACAGAGTGTTGTTGTTGCTGTGTATTATCAAGTTGGAACCGAACTCTTTGGTGACTCTCCAGTGGGTTTTCAGAGGCCTTTAATTTGCATGGAAAGACACTGCCCATCCTTCTCCCTCAGAGCAGCTGGTGGTCTCGAACCATATGCTTTTGGAATCTCAGCACAAGTTCTTGCCACTAGGCCACCAGAGCTCCTGTTTAGATTAAGAGATATAATGGCTGAAATTTGTCACTGGATTTAGCAACATGGAGGCTTCTGGTGTGTTTAACAAAGACAGATTAGATTCTGTACTAAGGACAAAAGCATAATCTAAGTTTGGTTCATTACACATGAATATTTTCATATTTCACATCTACTAGTTGGAAGCGCCGGTAGCCTAGTGTACAGGGAATCGTGCTGCTAACCCAAAGGCCATACTGCTCTGGTGGTTTAAGTCAACTTGCGGCTCCTTGTGAAGATGATGAGCAATCCCTTCCTATGTAATTTATAGACTCAATTTCAACTCTATGGCCATCAAGTGAGTAAGTGACTTGTCTATAGTTTATTCTCAAAGTACAGCTTCGTTCACCTGATGCAGATATTTTGTCTTCATAAAAGGCCAACTGAAAAGTCCTCTACACATATGTTGTCACTGTGTACTGTCAAGTCAGAACTGACCCATGGCAGATCCTCCAGCAGGTTTTTAGAGGCTGTAAGTCACACAAGAGGAGATTGCTCAATTTTCTCCCACAGAGCAGCTGGCAGATTCGAACCTTGACCTTTGCATTGTAAGTGCACTTCCTTACCACTAAGCCACCAGAGAGGTTCTGAATCCAGGCAGAGTGCAATTTCCAGGCAGGAAGCAAGGCCCAGTACTAGTAGATTGGGGTGGCAGCTGAAGCAGGAGAAGCAACAGATCTGGTTACAAGCACTACCTCATAGCTGTCTAATCATGAGATTGTGTAAAAAAATGTCATATACCTCCCTCTCCCACTTTTTTTATTTTTTGAAAGGGAGATATTACTATTACATGCCATTAGGATTATATACCATCCCAAGAAAGGTGATCCAACTGAAAGTGGAAAACATTGAACAATATCACATGAAAGCAAAGTATTGCTGAAGACTATTTTTTAAAAAACTGTAACAGTACACTACCAGAAAACTGCCAGAAGTTCAAGCTGGGTTTAGAAGAGGCCATGGCACTAAGGATATCACTGTTAATGTCTAATGGATCCTGGCTGAAAACAGAGAACACCAGACAAATGTCTATTTGCGTTTTACTGACTATGCAAAGGTATTTGACTGTGTGGCTAATAACAAATTATGCCTAACATTAAGAATGATGGAAATCCCAGAACACGTAATTGAGCTCATGCAAAATCTATATCCTGACCAAGAAGCTGTTGTACAAATAGAGCAAAGGAACACTGCACGGTTTAAAATCAGTTAAGTGTGTATTAGGATTTATCCTTTCTCCATACCTGTTCAATCTGTACACTAAGCAATTCTTTTGAGAAGGTGGATTCTATGAAGAAGAATGTGGCTTCAAGATAGAAGGAAGACTCACCGATAACCTGTGTAATGCAGATGACAAAATCTTGCTGGCTGAAAGTGAGGGAGGAGGACTTGAAGTACTTGCTGCAGAAAATCTAAGATTACGGCCTTCAATATGCCTTGCATCTCAACATTAAAAAGATAAAACCCCTCACCACTGGACAGATAAACAACAAAATGATAAATCAAGAAAATATTGAAGTTGTTAACAACTTCATCTTACTTGAATCCATAATCAGCACCCTTTGTACCAGTATTCAGGAGATTAAGAGACATACTGCACTGGGCAAGTTCGCTGTGAGGGACCTTTCCAAATTTCTGAGGGGTAACGATGTCAGTTTGAAAGCTAACATGTGCCCGAGTCAAGCCATAGTCTTTTCAATTACTTGCTATGCACTTTAGAGCTGGACTATGAATAAGGAAGACAAAAGAAGAAATGATGCCTTTGAACTGTGGTGTTGGAGGAGAGTACTAAGTATTTCTTGGACTGTGAAAAAAATAAACAGACATGTCTTAGAAAAAGTGCAACATTCTAATATTTCTTGGGGCAAGGATGATAAAGCTTCATCTCATATACTTTTGACATGTTGCTAGGAGAAGTTATTCCTTAGAGAGGGACATCATGCTTAGAAAAGTGGTGGAAAGGGAGGAGGACCTTCGAGATGAATTGACACAGTGATTGCAGCAATGAGCTCAGGTGTGTCAGAGATGATGAGACTATCACAAGAACAGACAGTTTTCAGATCTGTTCATAGATAAGGTCACTATGAGTCATACTCAACTTGGTGGCACCTAACAACAACAGATGAGAAAAATGCATGTGTGGTAGTATCTAATCAAGCTACTGGCATCATGGTCAATCTGTCTGTCTTCCTTTCATCCATTCTTTTCCTCCTTTTAGCAGTGTTAACTTATTTACTTAAGTCATCAATGCCTAGATTTAATCGGGATTTATTTGAACACAGCAAAACAATTATTTATCTAACTCCATTGTAACAACGAGCAGTAATTTTATTAGCAGAAAGTTTAATGAGAATTTACTTTGAAATCATGAATCTATCTCTGACTACCATTTATGAGAACATGTGTCATGAATTGTTTTATGAGTTTAGCATACCATAGAGAGTTAGTAAGGAGGTGAGAAAGGTAAGGAGCTTTAAAGGATGCTGACAATTTAAAGTGAGCATCATGCATTGGTGTCATATTGAAATAAAAAAGTATAAAAAATTCTACAGACCCACTAAAGAATAGGTTGAATTATTAGAAGTAGCATGTAATGATTCTCACCAGGGCAGGGAAACACTGCATAGTGCAAAATCAGGAAAAAAAAAGGTGCTTGGGGATGCATCCTGTCTACATACCTTTTCAATCTATACCAAGAACAGATAACTTTGGAGGCTGGACTTTATAAGGAGGAATGTGGCATCAGGATTGGGAGAACAGCTCATCAATAACCTGTATCATACAAAAGACAATCTTGCTTGCCAAAAGGAAGACCTGATGAATTCACTGCAGAAGGTCAAGCTTGCAGTCTCAAATAAGGATTGAAGCTCAACATCAAGAAAACAGAGATTCTCACCACAGGGCCAATTGACAGAATCATGCTAGATGGCAAAGAGATTGGAATTGTTAACAATTTCAGCTTGCTTGGTTCTATAATAAAGTTTTGGCACCAACTTCCAGGAAATAAAACAATGAATTTTATTGGTAAAATCTGCTGGTTGGGATCTCTCCAGAGTGCAGACGAGCAATGATGTCTGTCTAGAGACTAAGGTGTGCCTGATCCAGACCATGGTCTTTGCAAACACTTGTTATGCATCAAAGTGTTGGACAATGATTGAGGATAACAGAAGAAGAACAGATGACTTTGAGGTGTGGTGCTAGAGAAGAGTATTGAACAACCATGGACTGCCAATGGAACAAGTAGATTTGTCTTGGAGAAAGTAAAACCCAGTTGCTCATTCAAGGCAAGGATTTTGAAACTCCATCTCTCATACTTTGGGCATATGGCCAAGAGGGACCAGTCCATAGAGAAGGATATCATGCTTGGATGGGTGAAGGGACAATGCAGGAGAGGAAGATCCTGGATGAGCTAGATTGGCACAGTAACTGGGGTTACAGAGGCAGGTGTATCAGAGTCAGTGAGATTGGCTCAGGACAGGACAGAGTTCAGAGCTATTGTGCAGAGGGTCACTATGAGTCACAGGCAACTCAACAGCATATAACAATAACAAGCTGTAACAATCCAAAGCATGAGCCAAATCTCTCAGCAGTCAGCTCGGACTTATAGACACCTTCTATTAGTTTCTGAAATTTCTGAAGTTTCTGAAAATGCTATCACTTGAGTGCAGCAGACGTTAGTCTTTAAACTGACATCCTTGCTCTTTAGCACTTTAAAGAGATCATTGGCAGAAGATCTGCCCAATGCAAACCAATCTGATGACTTCCTGATTGCTCCTTTCATGAGTGTTGATTGTGTAAAATGAAAATTGACAACCTCCTCTTATCTCCATTAATCACGATGCTGATTGGTTGGTCCAGTGGTGAGGATCTTTGTTTCCTTGATGTTGAGGCACAACCTATAATGAAGATTGTCATCACTGATCTGCAGTAAATGCTTTAGGTCGTCTTCATTTTCTGCATGCAACGTTGTTTCATCTACATAAAGTTGGTTTTTGTCAAATGCAAACCACTTTTGAGGCCTATTTCCATCAACAGTTGAAATTATCTAAATCTTGAACACACAACAGAAGGTTTGGGGGCTCCATGGCTTAAGATATTAAGATGTATGGAAGCTCAGTTAAGTAGACTACATGCCAATCAAATATCATTAATTCCAAGAATTTGCCTAAGCTACAAACTTTTACTTTAAACATTTTTCCTTTTGAAGATGGCAACAAAAGACTATTGTTTTTCGCTTAATAACAGATACAGGCAGTCCCCAAGTTTTAACCTAAGTATAAATCAACTTGTGTTAAAGTCTGTTATATTAAATATTCATAAAGCAAATGGACATTATTTTAAAATATGCATAAAACATTATTTTTATGAATATATTATTATCTTAAAGGCATTTTAGTATATTGCATGAGTTTCTTCAATGCAGCTATATAAGAAAAGAACATTATAGAAAAGAGACAAACAATTGACTAAACAATTGACTAACTGGCATTGGAAATAAACTGTACCTAATTGTTATGTGAAATTCAACTTCCAGACCGATTTAGAAATGAAATTCACTGTAATCCAGGAACTGCCTGTAGATCAGATTATTATTATAACTCTCACTATATTTCACTTATTCAATAGTTTCTCAGATGTACTAGGTCTTACATCCACCTTGCTCTTGGATCTTCTTTCTCTAATTCCCTTTTGTTCTTCCTAGTTCCTATTTAACTTGTGGCCTAACACATTAGGTGAAGAAATAATACCTTCATTTCTTTGTTGCTTTTATGAGTAGGATGTAACAAATATTTATCTAAACATTGCTTAATAGATAAAAAAAAAAAAGAGGTTACTTCAGCTAAATTTTACTGACTTTGCTGCACATAAAATTTTATGTCAATACTCTAAGCTAAAAGTGCTGACACTTTCATTTTTGTACCTTACAATACAAAGGAAACTTCCTTTTTTTTTTTTTTCTTCACTAAAGCCAAACCAACCCCAGTGCCACTGAGTAGATTCTGACATATAGTGACCCTGCTGGACAGAAGAGAGCTTGCCTCACAGTTCTAAGGCTATAAACCTTTACAAATGCAGACCACCACATCTCTCTTCCAAGGAGCAGTCAGAGGGTTCAACCTCAGGCTTTGTATTTGGCAGGTAAACGGCTTTAACCAATGAGCCACCAGGGCTTCCTTCCTCACTACTCTCTTCCATATTCTTCCTCTAACAGTAAAGGAAAACAATCTTTCTTGTCATGCAATTGTGTTTTGAAGCTAGAAAAATTAGCGAGCTATTCAGCGCTTAGAACACCACCATGTGACACTATTAAGACTAGGAATCAATGTCACTGTTAGACGTGAGTCTCAAACTGTTGTAGAAAAGCAGAGATTGTGAATTGCAAACCTTCAGAGTGGCCTGAAAGGCTGTCACTATATGCCAACTGCTATCAGTCACTACGCCAAAACATATTCTTGCCCTTATTGATGAAAATCTCAAGTTCTTTGTCCATAAGAGCAGCCACTCACACATCTAATTACATTCAAGACCCATTCATTTCATGTACCCTCACCCCATATCCACATGGACGCCCACACATAATTATGCTTCACCCACACACATAATTTAGTTTTGCACCCATATGTTAATTACATCCTCAGCCTAGACATCTAAATACACCCCCTGCCACACATCTAATTATAATCCCCCCTTATGAATGTAATTACACCGTTCTGCCACCCATCTAATTATGCCCTCCTTGACATATTTAATTGCACTGCCCTGCTCAAAGACCTAATTACATTCTACTTAGTGCTTCAATTAAGCCCCCAACCCTCCAACAATATTCTTCAGTTGCATATCTTTTCATTGCTAAACCCTTGTCATTTTTTAAATTCAACTCAAGAATGACAGTTTCCCACAAGTAAATTCCTAGTAAGCATGGTACCAAGCTAACCAGTAAAAAAAAATGTCAAGATGTAGCTGAATTAAGAATAACATCTGTCTTTTTCAATAAATGACTCACATATATTGACTTTTTAAGTCATTTATCTAGCCCTTTGGAAGTTTAAATTAAAATTTCAGCCCTTTTTTATGTTTAAGTATTTATTTTCAATTAAAATATCTAGCAGTTAATTCATTTCATAGAAAAACGCTTCTCATTATAGACATTTATTAAATCATTAAAAGAAAATATTACCCAAAAGTTGCCAAGGGATATATATTTATAAGTACTAATTGTAAAATATTTGCACATCCCTCTCTTTCAAGGAAGCTTAAATGGTATTTAATTATTTAAAACCAAATACCCAGAACATTGCTGCTAAAATCTTAATTCTCCATTCTGTAAATGAAAGTTGTGACTTTAAAAATATTAACTCCATATTTTGTACTTTCAGCAAAGAATATCAATATTATATATGATAAACTGGGACACAATCTATTATAAAAATAATAAATATCCCAAAGATTATTTTGTGATTTTTACATGTAATTTGCTATTCTGGGTGCAAAATTTATTAAACATAGCCTAGAGTAGTACAAGGGTGTTGACTGTGGATCCACACATGATGATTGGATTGACAGTTTCAATCTTATCTCCATCTATCATAATGTTGATGGTTGGTCTTGTGGGGACCTTTGTTTTCTTGATGTTGAGATGCAACCCATATCATAGATTGTAGTCCTTGATCTTCTGCAGAAAATAATTAGGAAATCAGGAGATGAAGTGCATTGGCCAAGTCTACTGTCAAGGGCCTCTCCAAAATGCTGAAAAGCAATGATGTCAGTTTGAAGACTAAGGTGTGCCTGAGTCAGACCATGCTCTTCTCAATCACCTGCTACACATCACAGAGCTGGATAATGAATAAGGATGACAGAGTAGAATTGATATCTTTGAGTTATTGCGTTAGAGAAGAGTACTGATTCTTCTCTCATGGACTGCCAAAAGAACAAACAGCTATATCTTGGAAAAGGTACAGCCAGAGTGCTCCTTGGAGGTAAAGATGGTGAAGCTTTATCTTTTAAACGTCTTCAAGGCTATTCCTTAGAAAGAGATATTACATTACTTGGAAAGATGGAGGTTCAGCAAAGGAGGGGAAGATCTCCAATGAGATGGGCTGACACAGTGACTTCAGCAATGGGATCTAGTGTGTGAGAGATGATAAGGATGGCACAAGATAGCACAGGGCTCAAGTTGGCTGGTCATAGGGTCACTGTGAGTAGTACTCAACTCAGCTACACCTAACAAGAAGTATGGTACATACTGTTTGTTGTTGTTATGTGTCATTAAGTTGCCTGTAACTCATAGTGACCCTATGCACAATAGCTCTAAATTCTGCTCTATTCTCAGCCAATATCACTGTCTCTGACTTACCTAACCTCATTAGCCTAGTTATTGTGTCAATTCATCTCTTCCAGGTCTTCCTCTCCCGCACTACCCCTCAACTCTTCCAAGCATGATGTCCTTCTCCAAAGACTGGTCCCTCATGGTTACATGCCCAAAATATGTGAGATGGAGTCTCAAAATCCTTGCCTTGAAGCAGCAGCTTGGTTTCATGCACTCCAGGATAAACCTGACAGTTCTTTTGGCACTCCATGGTATGTTAAACATTCTTCTCCAGCATCATGCTAAATGAAGGGTCAGCCATTCAAACCCATCTGTTTCTTCTCTAGAGAAAGATGGGCAATCTCTTCCAACAAAGATTTACCATTTCAGAAAACTTGGAAAGGGTTGCCATCCATCAGTCAGAATCAACTTGCTGACTGTGGGTTTGAGTTTTCTCAGAAAAAAGAAATTTAATGGGATACGAATTGATGCATTTCAACAAAAAGATGCTACCCAAGACGTGCTCACCAGGTTATACCAAGAAATCTGGAGAGAAGCTAGCTGGCAAGTTGATTGCAAGAGATCCATGTTTATTCCCATTCAAAAAAAAAAGGTGATTCCAAAGAGTGTGGAAATTATCAAATAATATCACCAATATCACATGCAAGCAAAATCCTGCTGAAGATTATCCAAAATGACTAGAACAGTACATTGACAAAGAACACAAAGAACCACCAGAACAACACGCTGAGGTTGTGGCACTAGAGACATCATTGCCAGTGTCAGATGGATCTGGGCTGAATGCAAAGAGTACCAGAGGAATGTCTATCTATGTTTCATTGACTATACAAAGGCATTTAACTGTGTGGATCACAACAAACGGTGGCTAGCCTTGAGAAGAAAGGGAATCCCAGAACACAAGGTTGTGCTTATGTGAAATCTATACTTGAACCAGGAAACAGTCTTCAGAACAGAGCAAAGAAACACTGCATAGATCAAAATCAGGTATGCATCAGGAATGCATCCGGTCTCCATACTTATTAAATCTATATGCAGAATGGATCATTTTGTGAGCTGGGCTTTATGAGGAGGACTGTGGCATCAGGTTTGGAGGAAGACTCACCAACAACCTATGTTATAAGGATGACACAACCTTGCTTGCCAGAACTAAGGAGATCCTGAAGCATTTGCTACAGAAGGTCAAGGACTTTAGTTTTCAATATGGATTGAAGCTCAAAATCAAGAAGGCAAAGATCCTTACCATTAGGCCAATTGGCAGCACTATTACAGATGGAGAAGAGATTGAGGCTGTGAACAGTCTCAGCTTTCTTGGCTCCACAATCAACATTCTCATCACCAGCAGTCAGGAACTCAAAAGACAAATTTCATTGGAGAAGTCTGCTGTCAGGGACCTCTCCAAAGTGCTAAAGAGTCATGATGTCAGTATAGACACAAAGGTGTGTTTGATCTAGGTCATGGTCTTTGCAATTACTTGTTATGCACCAGAGAGCGGAACAATGTCTAAGGATGACAGAAGAAGAATCGATGCCTTTGACTTATGGTGCTGGAGAAGAATATGGAGCATATTATGGACCACTCAGAAAACAGACAGGCCTTTC
The DNA here is from genome assembly GCF_000299155.1 of Elephantulus edwardii. Taxonomy (NCBI): domain Eukaryota; kingdom Metazoa; phylum Chordata; class Mammalia; order Macroscelidea; family Macroscelididae; genus Elephantulus; species Elephantulus edwardii. The sequence continues at coordinate 898,638 of NW_006399956.1, forward strand.
GTGAAGAGGGTGAGCCCAAGTTTCTCCAAGGAGGCAAGGATTTTGAAGCTCCATCCTATATACTTTGGGCATGTGGTGAAGAGGGACCTGTCCTTGGAGAAAGACATCATGCTCAGAAGGGTGGAACGACAATGCCGGAGAGACAGACCCAGGATAAGATAGATTGACACAGTAATTGGAGTAGTGGGGGTAGATGTGTTGGAGTCTGTGAGACTGGGTCAGGATAGGGCAGGGTTCAGAGTTGTTGTACACAGGGTCACTGTGAGTCACAGGAGACTCGATGGCACAAAACAACAACATTGTTACTTCTGGACCCGGGATTTGAATGCCAAAGAAAGCAGTGGCAAGGCTGTGCATATACATTAGGCAATAACTAGCCACATTTTAAAAATATTCAAACCTAGTTTCTTGCCTGTTTCTCACAGTGGAAAGGAAAGAAAAAAAATGAAGGGACATGCATAACATCTTCAAAAGTTGTGGTCATGATTCTTAGTACATGCACACTGTGAAGATCCTGAGGGTTGAATTCTAGACTACCACCATAAAGTGAATATTGCAAGAAAGCAAAAGTCACATGATCTTTTGTTGTTATTGTCTCCCAGTGGATACAAAATTTATGTTTTCACTAGACTATCATCTAGTAAGGAGTGTAGGTGGTATAGTGGGTAAGGAGCAGCTCTGTCAACTCAAAGGCAGGAGGTTTGAATCCACTAGTTTCTCTGTAACAGAAAGATGGGCAATCTCCTCCTGTGCAGTTTACAGCCTCTGAAAACCCACTAGAGGATAAGTCAATTCCAAGGTGACAGTAACGCGTGAGTATCTATTATGCTGTTGACAAAATGGTGTTGACTGACTTGTTTGATGTAGGAAATTCCACAAAGCTTCATTTTGTAAAAAAATAAATTGAAACAAAAATCCTCCATTACTTGTGAAGCACAATAAAACAAGGTATGCCTGAAGAGGAGTAGATAATAAAAGAGGTAGCAAGAGCTAAACTCTAAACTGCTGCATGAACTTGCATGCAGATAAACTGCAATAGAAAGGCAAAAATGGAGAAATAAAATGCTGTTCAACATAGAGAAGGGTTGTCCCTTCCTGATTGTGGGTATATGGACATAATCCAACTCCAGGGAGCTCCAGTGTCATGGTTTGTAGGGAGCTGCACTGCTAGCCTAAAAACTGTTAACCTTTCTGGTGCGTTCAAACTGGCTAGAAGTTCCAGGGAGAAAGATGAACAATCTCTTCGCCTGAGATTTACAACCTTGGAAACCAAATAGACGGTCATTTACGAGTAGATTCTGATGTCATGGAATGAATTGAGTCCAAACCATGGAATGATTTGAATCCAACTCCATTGCTCAGAAGTTAGGAACTATGAAACAACATTAAACTAAATTAAAATAAAGATATCTGGCATTTACTTGACTCTAACCAAGTATACTTAACAAGCACTATGAAAGTTGTTGGGCAAAGCCTGACTGCAGTTCAGTGTTTGTTCCATTAACACTCAGTGTGAATTAAGACATCTATTTTCTTTTCAACTATAAATAGTGCCCAATCACTGATTATTGTACCAAATTACTAAATTGTTAGTCCAATTTAACTGATTAGACATCTGAACTAGTATAACTAGGAGCAATTGCCTGATAATTATATATTATTTGCATTTTTGAAGAAGAGGCTCAAGAAGGACTGTATCTATATAATCATTTACTTCATTAGAAAGAAGATAATTATTTTTTTAATAGCAAGCTTTTACTAACAAGAAAAGTTTCCCTAAATTCACATAATTTACATTTTAAATAATAAATAGGGTAAGCTGTTCAATAAGACCATGTGTTTATTAACCTACAGTCTAGTCCAGTTTTGGCCTCTGAATGGTAATGCATATTATATTTTAATTTTAATAGGCCAAAGTCAAATTAATACATATTTTTTAAAGATAACAATGCTTGAAATCTTTTTATCATTAGGACATCACATTTTTCCAGAACAATTTACAGAAATTACACAAGGTAACTTTTCTCAAATAATAGTATCCAGCAACATTTTGTTTTGTTGACATGTTAATTTAAGTTGTAAAAAACGTCTCTAAGTGCAAAAAAATAATCATAAATCTTACTGGATTTAACTTACTTTTACAAATGGCCTAAGAAATCTTAAGCTAAATTTTATTTTCTATACAAAACACCAATAATTTTTTAACAGGTTGGCTCTCCGTGGTTTATGTACATACTTATCTCTTGCTAGGAAATCAGGCTAGTTAACACACGAAATGTTACTAAGAATAAAGGCAAGAACTAATCAATCACCTTGTAACAGAAACAATGCAACAATTTAAAGTATTGAAGGTATTAGGACTGAGATCTCTGCTATAATGAGACAAAACACATTTATTCTATTGTTTTTTTGATGGCAGCTGCTCTCTGAAACCCAAACAAGGATTTCTCCCTACGTGAAAGCTGTAGCACAATTCAATCTGTGCTTAATTTAGGCCAATCTTTTTTGGGGGTTCTCCCTTTCTTACTTTTTTCCTGCCCATCACCTCCTATACCCTGCACTGGTACTGTATTATTAAAACCAGTAAGTACCCGGAATATGCTTCAGATCAAGAAAATGACTTGAGTAATATCCAGTGATGTGTAAAAAAGTTTTGTGGTGATACTTACGTAAAAAAAGTCATTCTAGTTAAACAGTGTTACACATTAGGTACTAGCAATCACAGAGCCGTAATCTGGACACTCAGTCATCTCTAAATTAAGCGCATGTGAAATGTTAAAAGATGTGCACAGCTGTTCTGTGAAGTTTACAGTGCTTCAAAATTACAGATAATGACAATTTTTCAGTTAACTAACCAGCTTACATAGAACACACAAAATCACAAAATTTTACAAGGTATTACAGATGCAAGGAAGGTAATGCTTTTTGACTAAGTTATAAAATATTGACAAACCAATACAATACTCTTTAATACAATAAAATCTTATCTTATTGAAATTATGGATTATTTGGTGAGAATTTTCTCTCAAAAAAATCTCACTGAAATACCAGATCAAAACACTGGTTTTAGCAGAGTAAACTAATTTAGGCAAATCATTATGGCTTTTAAAAGTACCCAATTTCTCCCTTTACAGTGGAGTTTCTCTGTATATGCTGTTGAATGGTGACACACTGTGGACCCAGAATGGCCTGGCTTTGTTGTGAGATTGGTCAAAGCCCAGAATTCCCACACCCAGGAAGTTTCATCTTTTACTTCTATGAGACCCAATATAGCAACACCAATTTCAGTGCCCTTTTTCAATAATCGTCAAATTTCCACAAAATCTTTGGATACCTCAGAATTAGACTGTCAACAAACTATTTTCAATGATCAAAGCCCTATCCCTGTGTTGATCAAAAGCCACACAAGGCACTCCTCTAGCTTACTTAAAAAAAAAAAGCCAAAACAGAGTTGGTAATTCTTAAATAACCAATAAACACACTGTTGGCTTGGAGACTTGGGGCTCACCACTGTGCCACGTGTCACTGTCATTTTTCTCCAAACGCTGCCACTGCCATAAGTGCACTTATGCTTCATCAGGCAGAGGCCATCAATTCTTCAATCCCAGCATTTAAGGTGTGTACTACCCATTCCATGGCTTCTCTACCTTTACTAGCATTTGAATAGGTGGTGATGGCTTCCTCAATGAGAATCGTTCCCCCCCCCGCCCCCCCCCCCCCGTCTTGAGGTGGGGCTTGTGGGTGTGCCTCTTGTCCACCAAAACCATGTTTGTAAATGAAACATTAGTGGATTTCAGTTCTGCCATTTTCTCTACAGGATCAAGCACAGATGTAACGCTTCCTGCTGCACCCATAAGAGACTGCCCCCCATGTGGTGCTCAGAAGACTCTGGGTGGGTAGCTTCTCTGAGGGGGTCAACATGCCTGTGCACGTTGGTGGACATCAACGTTCACCACGCTGGGATACACTGGGTTGGGGTACTTCTGCTTCACAATAGATGTGACCATGGGCGGTCAAAGACATGTTCAGAGGACCAGATCTACAGGGTGTTGGTGACCTGCACAACGACCTGGTGGCACTAGGGCACAAGGTGGCCAAAAGGCAACTCCCGCCCTCATCCTGCCCCCAAACACCCAGATGGCATGCAGCTCGCAAACACCTAGAAAAGATAATTCTTGTTGTTATGTTGTGTTAGAACTGACTCATCACTGACTCTCTGGTGGGCTTTCAGAGGCTGTAAATTGCATGAGAGGAGCTTACCCATCAATCAGCTGGTGGGTGTTCTTGGGTGGATGTGCCCTGGGTTGGCAGCACAACTCCCTATCACTAAATCATTATCATTCCCTGATATTCTTTTTAGGAATAGCTGATTCTTGTTAACTTTACTTCAATTTTTTTTTTTAAGTCAGATAAGGTCTGGGAGTTGAGGAAAGGAGGAAGAATTGTTGGCAGAACTTTATTTTCTTCTCATAGAACTGAATTTTTTAGTCTAGACATTCTCCATTCACTTTCCTAGCTGAGCTTATTTTACTCCACCTCTTTGGCTCTTATCTTCTGTTTTCAAAGTATGGCTTTGCTACATTTGAGTCACCTGGACTACAAGTTTAAACAATATTCCTTTTTTAAATTTTTTTTACTGTGTTCCATTCTTTTCTTATATTTCATATTCCACACCCTTTTCCAGATGTTCAAGTTTATGTTTATGTATTATGCTCAGTTTTAGGTTCTTAGTATTTAGATGTCAACAGATTGTCCTAACTATTTTTAATATTATCTTGCAGGTTAAGAAAAAAATTGAGAGTATATGCATCTTTGTTTTTCTTTGCAGAGCACATGTGTTTAAATCATTGCTACATAGTTAAAGTTCATTATTTAAGAATATAAATGTAATTCTGTGATGTATTACACTTACTTAAAATATTTTATTGTGAACATAAAATCATAGCCTAGAGGAACTCTTTGAGGCAGGGTGAATTTTACAGTTACCCATTGGGGAGTCAAATGCCATAGGGCTACCAGGGGACGGTGTTTGGTGGAGTTCCTAGTTTAAGACAGGTTAGGAAGTAGGAATGGCACCCACTTCCTAAACAACATGCCTCTGGAAACTCTGTGAACTTTGATAAATGACGATAGTTATAGAAAATCTTCAGGCCTTTTGTTCATAGAGTCGATGTGAGTCGTGCTTGACTCTACGGCAATCAACAACTACAAAAACAACAATGGGTCATATATCTTTTTTTCATACTTAGGCTTAGTATGATTTGGGTGGATGTTTATAAAAGCAAAGTTTGTTTTCCATTCAACCATTCATACACATTTTGCTTTAAAACATTAATTACAATGCCCACAATGTAATCAGCTCTTCCCAGTGCTGCCCTCCCTGTAATTCTCTTTCACCCTTCAATCCTAACACTTCCTGTTTTTTGAGCTTTAACCTAGGGCAAATGCTGCTTTTCTTTTCTTCTCTCTTTATATGGTGAGTTCCTTTCCACTAACTAGAGGAACTAACCATATAAAGCAAAAAAAAGAAAAGACGCAAAATAATCATTACCCATGATAGACAGTGTTTGGTGGAGCTCCTTGATTAAAACAAGCATGGAAGTATGAGTGGCATCCACTTCCAAAATAGCTGAAAACTGGAAACTCTATGAACACAGAGAAACAACGCAAGTTATGCAAGAGTTCAGGTCTTTCATTTATATGGTCACTATGAGTCCTTTATGACTCAATGGCACTTAACAACAACTAGTTTATTTACAAAATGTGAATACATTGTTTTCAAGAACAAATTCTTTAAATTTCACTCAACCCCTTCCCCCCCCCCAACAAATTGTACAACCTGATAATTAATTCCCCTCCCCCTGAACATCCACATCTCTCTGCTTCCAGCCTTCCCTCCCCCTCTTGGATCCTAGTACTCATTCTACAATAATGGTTTTATACAATATTTATCCTTGTGGGACTGAGATAGTTCACTCAGCATAATGCTCTCCAGTCCCTCCCAAGTTAGGTAATTATTTACAAAACCATTGCTTCTGCATGCTGCATAGTAGTCCATTGTGTGAACGGACATTGGGAAGTTTCCACGTCCTTGCAATGGTGAATAATGCTGCCGTGAACATTGATGTACAAATCTCCATTTGTGCCTCAGTTCTCATTTTTTCAGGGTAAATTCCAAGTAGTTGACTAAGCTGTATCATATGGAATTTTTATGTTCAGCTTTTTGAGGAAGTGCCAAACTGCCTTCCAGAATGGTTGTACAATTTTACAAAACAATGTATTCTTGATACAACTTCAGTTATCATGGAGTAGAATCTTTGGATAGAACTCAGAAGTCCAGAGCTCCTCTACACTATTTACTGTTCTTGTGCATCATAAATTTTGTGACCCACCAAATCCTGCCATCTATCAGATTCAAGCTAAGGTCTCCTCTTCTCAGTACTTTCCCTGGTCTAGCTCATAATCAGTACTGACAATCCTATCTACCTCCACAGAAACACCTATTACAGTACTTACTCTAACAGTGCTGCTATCAAATATTCTCAACACTTGGCATTTGGTACCAGTTCACTTGCTTTTGTTTTGTGTATACACTCATTTTCATAAGCAAATCTCTAAAGTGTATAAAACTGTCTTGTGACTCTTGATGTTCTCAAAGCCTACCAGAGCTGATGCAAAAATTGTTTTGATTGCTTGATTGATTCTTCTATCTCCAGCCCATCCAGAGAAATGTCAGGAGACTACAGGAGTTAATGGAACAATTTGTTAACTTTTGCAGAGTATTTGTACAAAGCTTTTTAAAAGCACCAAATTGTACACAGATGATTTAGCTCAGAAGTTTCAAACTCAAATGCCTATAGAAGCCAGGTGGATAATATAAATAAGTGGAGGAAATACAATCGAGAGTGCTGGGGGTTGTAGTAAACAGAAGGTTTCTGACCAAACCAAAAGGATCTGAAACTGCTCCCATCATACCCACAGCCAGATGTTGAAGATATTCTGACGGGTTTTCCCCCTAAGTAGTAATAAAACCCCAGATTTTATGTAGAATTTCCAAGTTTTTAAAGACTGGCTGTCATATCCAAATTATTTTCATTTTTGGGTGTACCACTTGTCGCAACCCTGTAGAAGAGAACAGAGCTGCCCCCATCCCCTGGGTTTTTGAGCCTGCATATCTTGATAGAAGGGGACTTCCTCCTCTTTCTACAAAGAGGTACTGGTAGGCTTTCACTGTCACACTTTGATTTAGCAGTTGAGCATTTAGTCCCTATGATTCCAGGACTCCTTTTCTAATAATAAAAAAATCAAACAAAACACATTTGAAGTTCTGATTTGTCTTAGAGTACCAGTTTGCATTTTCTACTCTAGATCCCAGGAAGGGCTTTATTGGACTTATATTTACTCAAAGAGTAGGCGACTAGTTATTGTTGTTGGTATGTGCTCTCAAGTCACCTATGATACATAGTGACCCTGTGTACAGCAGCTCTGAACCCTTGCCTGTCCTGAGCCAATCTCACTAATTCCAACACACCAACTCTCATTGCACGTCACTGTATCAACTCATCTCATCTGGAATCTCCCTCTCCTGTGCTGTCCATCCACCCTTCCAAGCATGATATCCTTCTCCAAGGACTGGCCTCTCCTGGCCACATGCCTAAAGTATGTGAGGGCTTCAAAATCCTAGTCTCCAAGGAGAAATTTGGTTTCACCATCTCTAAGACAGACCTATTTGTTTTCTTGGCAGTCTATAGTATATTCAAGACTCTTCTCCACCACCACAATTTAAAGGCAACATTCCTTTTATTTTTAGTCATTGTCCAACTCTCTGATGCATAACAAGTAACTGTGAAGACCATGGCCTGGATTAGGTGTACCTTAGTCCCTAGACTGACATTATTGCTTTTCCATACTATGTAGAGGTCCACAATTAGTCTTTTATTTCCTGACTGCTGTTGTTAAGAGTGTTGACTGTGGAGCCGTGCAAGCTGTAACTGTTAACCTCAATCCCTTCTTCATCTATCATAGTTCTGCAAATCGGCCCAGTGGTGAGAATCTTTGTCTCCTTGATGTTGAGCTTCAGTCCATATAGAAGACAACAGTCCTTGACTTTCTGCAACAAGCACTTCAGATATTCTTCAGTTTCAGCAAGCAAGGTTGTGTTATCTTTATAATGAAAGTTGTTGAAGAGTCTTCCTCTAATCCTGAAGCCACAATCGTCCTCATAAAGCCCTGCATCCCAAATGAGCTGTTTGGCATATAGATTGAAAAGGTATGGGGACAGGATGCATTCCTGACACACTCATTTCCTGACTGTGAACCAGTGTTTCCCTGCTCTGTTTTGAGGACTGCTTCCTGGTCAAGGTATAGGTTTCACATAGCACAATCAAGTGTACTGGAATTCTCATTTTCCTCAAGGTTAGCCACAATTTTTGTGATCCATGCAGACAAATGACTTTGCATAGTCAATGAAACACAGCTAGAGATTCCTCTGGTACTCTTTGCTTTCTGTCAAGATCCATCTGACATTGGTGATAATGTCGCTAGTGTCACAACCTCTTCTAAATTCAGCCTGTATTTCTGGTAGTTCACTGTCAACGTACTGTTCCAGTCATTTCTGGAAAATCTTCAGCAGGATTTTGCTAGTATGTGATATTAGTGATACTGTTCGATAATTTCCACACTCTGCTAGATTACCTTTTTTTTTTGGAATGGGAATTAATATAAGTCTCTTCCAGTCAGTTGGCCAAGTAGTTGTCCTCTATATTTCTTGGCACAACTTGGTGAGCACATTCAGGGTAGTATCTGTTTGCTGAAATACATCAATATTCTATCAATTCATGGGAGTTTCTTTTTTTGCAAAGTGTTTCAGAGCGTCCTGAACTTCTTCCTTCATCACCATTGCCTCTTAATCATATGTTGTTTCTTGAAATTCTTCTGTGTCAGCCAATACTTTTTGGTACAATGACTCTGTATACTCCCTCCACCTTCTTTTAATGCTTCCTGAATCATTCAATACACTGCCCATAACATCCTTAAGTATTTCAACTTACAGCTTAAATTTGTTCTTCAGTTCCTTCAGCTTAAGAAATGATGAGTGAGTTCGGCCCTTTTCACTTTCGGACTCCAGTTTCTTGCACATTTAATTATAATACTTTGCCCTGTCTTCCTGAGCCGCCCTTTGAAAACTTCTATTCATCTTCTTAACTTCTTGATTTCTTCCCTTTCCTTTGGCTTCTTGGCACTCTAGTGCAATATTCAGAGTCTCTTCTGACATCCGTTTTGGTCTTTTCAACTTCTTTCTTCTTTGTAATGACTTCTTACAATCTTCATGAATGATATTCTTGATATCTTCTCACAGCTCATTTATCTATGTTCATTTGTGTTCAATGCCTCAAACCTACTCCTGAGTTGGTTTTTAAATTCATGGAAGATAGACTCAAGATCAAATATTTATTCCTGCAGATATGACTCAACCCTCTGTAGCTTTATTATGAACTTGCATATGAGTAGTTGATGGTCTGTTTCACAATCAGCACCTGGCATAGTCTTCACTGCCGACATGATGAGTGTAAATATTCAATTGTTCAGTGAGATGTAAGAAAAGATAAAGTTTTAGGGAACTTTAAATCAAAGATCAGAAAAGATTCATTTCTCTTTCGAAGGCATAAATGAGGTCCTTTGTTATGGCAGTTAATGAAAATTTCAGAAATCTTTGAGCAATCAAAGGAGGTTTTTGCAAAGCAAGTAATATTCAGATATCACCTGATTTTCAGTCCTTTGTTACTTGAGGATTCTCTTTGAAACAGATCTTTTCTAATCAAAATAGGATCAATATATCGACACTGTAACTTGCTTTTCTAAATTTAACAGTATGTTGTGACTATCTTTACCCCACAATTTTAGTGCCAACAGTGTTCCACTGTACATACATCATTTACCCAGTTCCTTACTGTTGAAAAAAGTTGTTTGTACTTTTTCACTATGATAGACCCTGTGAAATGCAATATCATAGAATCCATTTTAACCCAAAGTGTTCTTCCAGGACAGAGCAAAAGTGCCTCAGACAGTTTCCAAGGTTGTAAATATGTAAGACAACAGTTGGCTTCATCTGTCTCCTGCACATTGGCAGATGGGTTCAAGCCACCAACCTTCAGTGAGCAGTCAGTCAATTGTGCAGCCTCCTTCATGAACACATAACCCCTTTCCTTTTGTTTGTAGTTGGGCAACAGAGTCTCAAAATGATGCTTCAGCTGTCTTGTAGCTGTGGTTCTGCAGGACTTTTGGTTCATATATCCTTTAACTGACTCAGGGAGAAAAAAAAATACTGTGATGACCATATATCTTTTAACTGACTCGGGGAGAAAAAAATAATACTGCGTTGACATGGTGGTTTTTCATTGCTAGGAGGACTTCCATTCAATTGTGGGCAATGCAATGCCAAGCCCCAAAGGAACTCCAGCAACATAATATTCTGCATTGGCTGATGTAACCCTCAGCATTTCTCAAACACAGCTTCACAGGAGAAAACTCAGCAACCAGATGGCACATAAACATATAAAATCTAAACAATTT
>NW_006399956.1:909309-919170 GCF_000299155.1 Elephantulus edwardii
TTATATATACAAGTTATTTACTGTCCTTTATGTGCCCGGGCCATGGAAATGCCACCTAAATCACAGAAACCATAGTGCTACACCTACAAATGACAGAGTCAGAAATTCTGCTACTTACTAAATATGATTGTTACAACAGTTCCTGAACTTCCATAGATAGAGTTTCTATAAAATGGGAGCCTGGAGAGAAACAGAAATAGCGACCTCCACAGAGTTACTGAGAAAACTGTATGATACCTAAAGTACCCTTAGATACCTCAGATAGGATTCAGTAGTATTAGCTATTCATATCCTTAAATATGAAAGTTCCTATAACCACATTGTTCTGATCTCTCCCTTGATTGATGTACCTTTCCCATCATCTCATCCCCACATTTCTCCCTCTTGCTTTTTCATGCTCTGCACTCCTGTTCTGCACTCCATAAACATTCTTTCAAATGTATGGAACAATGAAAGGAAATTTCTACACACCAAAAATCCTAATACATCTTAGAACATGAAATCTAGGTTTCTTTCAAAAATTCTCTTTATATAAGCAGTGACATTTTGTTTCAATTGTTTGCTAATAGCAAACAATTTTCTTTTCTCCCAAGGCTTCCTAGCCCTCATTTCATCCAGCTCACCTCTTCTAAATCCTTACCAGTAACTGTTTACCTCCAAAAAGCTAAATCTTCATCTTCTAAATCTTTCCTTGATTTTTTATTTGTCCATGATGCAAGAGCGCAACAAAAAAAAATTATAAAATGTCTTAAGAATTTAATGACTGGTATTAATTTTAATTTTTTTTTAAACTGTTAGGTTCTTCCTTCTGAATATTGCAGAATTTTCAACTGCTTCTTTTAAAGGGGCCATTTCCCTAAAATGTGGTTACCATCTGGAAGAGAAATCTGAGGGGATTACCTAATTTATGTTCTCTATTAACATCCTGAAGTCACTAAGTTTTCAAGTCAAAAGATGATTGTTCTAACTCCTCATATTATACACTCAGTCTAGCGGACGTAATCTAGCTGAAACCTTTTCTCTGTCTCAAGTCCCAAGGGGTTAATAAAGTATTACTCTCTGGCAAGAAGTTGTTTTGGAGATGTATCGACTGGCTTGTTTCCTAAACATATTGGCTCCACAGCGCGACAAAGACGAAAAGATAACTTCCTCGAGCAGCAGAGCCAAGAGAACGTGAAAACAAGCTGGGAGGCAGTATGCTAATTTCAAAGATGGAGATATTAGAATGTTTTGATTTCAAAATACAAATCCCACTCATTCATCTTGTGGGAAAATCAGTGCAGGGAGAATTGATGGTTAGAAGACTAATGGAAATGGAAAAGACCGGGTCTGGAGCCTAGTGACACCAGCTCATGGATGGGAAGGCATCCAGAAGTCACATCCTCCTTCTGCTCCATCACCGCATTCTGGCATTTAGCTCTGGTTGGGGAGCATCCAGGGGCTGACTGAGCTGACATCTCTGATTGTGATTTTAAATCTTCAGCAAGAGCAGTTCATGAGATAACCCAATTTTATCATTGTGTTTTCTCCTAAGATTGATGTTATTGTTAATACCTGATAATTTGTTTCGATTTAGAGCCACATGAAGGTAATACACAGCTTCAGGAACAATAAGAACTCATTGTAATCTGTTTGAACACCTATCTCTACAATCTTCTGGAAGGTTTAATGTGAGACATTTAGGGTTTCCTGTGTTCTCCACCCTCTGATGATTAACTCCCAAGCTCTTTATGGTTTTTGGTCAAAGAATATTGTGGGAGGGTTTCAAGGATTATCATTTGTGCTTATATAAAGCATGTGGTACTGTCCATTAAGAATTGGCTTCTAATTAAACAGTTACTAGTTCAAATGTACCAATAACTATGCAAGTTAAAAATGAGGCAGTCTATTCTCATAAAGAGTTAGCCTCAGAAATCCTATGAGAGAGTTTCACTCTGTCCTATAGGGTCGCTGTGAGTTCATCACCAGTTCTCTTAGTGGCTATGGGATTTTTTTGCACTCCTCCCCTCCCTTTAGTTAAAAGTTGTTAGCTCAGAAACTTAATTAGTTAATTTGGTCAAACAAAATGACTGAGTATTTATTGTACTGAGCAAATAATTCGAGCAACTGGCCTACATGAAGAATAGGAATCAGGATTGAAGGAAGATTCATCAGCAACCTGTATTTTGAAGATGACAAACAATATTGCTTGTAGAAAATGAAGAAAGCCTGAAACACTTGCTAATTGCTGTAGAAGATCAAAGACTACAACATTCAGTTTGGAATATATTTCATATTAAGAAACAAAATTATCACCATTGGATCAAAAGGCAATATCCTCACAGATGGAGAGAAGCCTAAAGTTTTCAAAGGTTTTTCTTTTACTTAGATACTCAATAAACACCCATGGAAGTGATAATCAAGAAACCAAAAGGATATGTCGTATTGGGTCAATCTGCTGTAAAGGACCTCATCAAAATATTAAAAAGCAAGGATATTAGTTTAAAGATTAAGGTGTTCCAAATACAAGTCATGGTGTTTTCAATTGCTTCATGTGAAAGATAGACAATAAATAAAGACCAAAAGATGCTTGATGCCTTCAAATTATGGTGATGGTGAAGAGAACCTTGCGTGGTTCTGTGCCATCATGATGATTGTTGGAATATACAATCCCATTATTGGAGAAGGGGGGCACTATCTTGCCAGAACAGATTAGAAGTGAATCAAAATGAGGCAAAACAGCTATAAACATCCTTTAATCGCTGGAACATGCACTGTATAAAGTATGAATGCTGGAAAACTAGAAGTTGTGAAAAAATTAGTGGAACACTCGAACAATGATATTCTAGGAATGAATGACATGAGAGGAACTTCCACTGGCCACCGGAATCAGATTATCACATGGTTTACCATGCTGAGAGTGAAAAACAGAAGAATGGTGTTGCATTCTTGGTTAAAAAGACCATTTCAGTTCTACAATGAAGTGCAATGTTGTGAAAGGTTAGTATCCTTACTCAGACAAGGAAGTTCTATTAATATCACTATTGCTCAAATATACACACCAACAGCTAATGTCAAAGAGGAGGAAGTTGAAGATTTTCACCAATCTTCATAGTTTGAAATTGACAAATCATGCAATTAAGATGTATTAATGATAACTGGTGACTGGAATGCAAAAGTTGGAAACAATGAAGAATGAATGGTAGTCTGAAAGTACAGAATTGGTACCAGAAATGAGCTGGAAATAGAAAGATTGAATTTTGTACATTCAATGATTTATTAATCATAAATACAATTCAAGAAGAACAGAAACAGAAATATTTACATATAGGTATCACCTAATGGACTGAATAGAAACTATATCTGTGGAAGAGATCATTGGAGAAGATTAGGATCAGTACTCAAAACTAGACCAGGGGTGGACCATGGCCCAGACTACCAATTACTCAGATGCAAGTTCAAAAATTCATATAAATCCACAAAAACCAAAATAACATCTTAAGTCTATCCCACCTGAATTTTAAAGTCATCTTAAGAATAAGTTTGAACCATTGAATACTAATGATTGGAGCCCAGATGAGGTGTGGGATGACATCAAGGATATCACCACGAAGAGAGCAAAAAATACAAATAGAGAGGAGAGAGAAAAATAAACAAAATAAAAGTAAGAAAGGACTTTGAAAATTTCATTAGAGCACTGAGAAGCCAAAGCAAAAAGAGAAGTGGAAGAGCAGAACAGAAGATGTGCAGAGATCAGAATTAAAGAGTAAACAGGAAAGAACTTGCTCAACATATTTTTCAAATTCAAAGAGCTGCAAAATAAATTAAAGACAAGTTGCAGTACTCAAAAGAGAGATGTTATAGGCAAAATCTTGAATGATCTAGGACGCATCTAAAGAAGATGAATACACAGAATCACTGGATCAAAAAGAACCGGACAACACAAATATTTTGGGAAGTATTATATGATCAAGAGCCAATGGTGATGAAGGAAGAAGTTTAAGCTGCACTGAATGCACTGGCAAAAAACAAGGCTCCAAGAATCAATGGGATACCAACTGACATGTTTCAATTAACAGATGCAGCTCTGGACATGCTCACCAATCTATGTTAGCAAATTTGGATAGCTGCCTTGCTCACTGATTGCAAGAGATGCATACCTGTTTCTATTCTCAAGAAAGGTGACACAACAGAATGTGGAAATTATCTAATCATACAATAACACATACAAGTAAAATATTGAAGATCATTAAAAAATGGCTATAACATTATAGACAGTATAATATAGACTGAGAACTGCCAAAAGTTCAAGCTGAGTTTAGATGAGGTTATGACACCAAGAATATCATTGCTAATGCCAGATGTGCTGACTAGGTTTAGAAGAGGCCATGGTACTAGGGATAGTATGGCTAATGTTAGATGGATCTTGGCTGAAAGCAGAGAGTACCAGAGTAATGTTTATCTGTGTTTCAATGACTATGCAAAGGTGTTTGACTGTGTGGATCATACAAACTGTGGCTGACTCTGAGAAGAATTGGAATTCCAGAGTATTTGATTGCCTTATGTAAAATATATACTTGGACCAGGAGACAGTCATCAGAAGAGAACAAGGAGACACTGTATGGCTCAAAATCAGGAAGGGTGTACACCAGGGATGTATTCTGTCTCCATACCTCTTCAATCTAAATGCAGAACAGATCATCAGGATTGGAGGAAGATTCATCAACAACCTGCATTATGTATATGATACAACCCCGCTTGCTACTGAGGAGGACCTGAAGCAGAAGGACTGTAGCCTTCAATATGGATTGAAGCTCAACATCAAGAAAACAAAGATTTTCACCACTGGGCCACTTGGCAGCATCATGATCAATGATGAAGAGACTGAGATTGTTAACAGCTTCAGGTTGCTGGGCTCCACAATCAATACTCTTGGTATTTGCAACCAAGAAATCAAGAGATGAATTGCATTGGAAAATTTGGCTTTCAGGGACCTCTCCAGAGTACTGAAGAGCAACGATGTCAGTATGGAGAGTAAGGTGTGCCTGTTCCAGACCATAGTCTTTGCAATTTCTTGCTATGCATCAGAGCGTTGGACAATGACTAGGGATGATAGAGAATCGATGCTTTTGAGCTGTCATGCTGGAGAAGAGTGTTGAATATACCACAGACTGCCAGGAAAACAAACAGGTTTGTCCTAGAGAGGATGAAGGCAGCCTGCTCCTTGGAGGCAAGGATTCTGAGGCTCCGTTTGACATACTTTGGGCATGTTGCAAGGAGGTACCAGTCCTTGAAGAGGGATGTCATACTCGGGAGGGTGGAAGGAGAGCACAAGAGAGGAAGTCCCTCGATGAGATGGTCTGATACAGTAACTACAGCGACGGACTGCAGTGTGTCAGTCATGATGAGAAGGGCAAATTATAGGACAGGATTCAGATCTGCTGTTAATAGGGTCAGTATGAGTTGTACTTGACGCCACCGAAAAACATAAAAACTTTGGAAAATAGAGTCTTGCTGGCAGCAGACAAGATTTAGTCAGGTGACAACTGAATTTCTGATGCATTAAATCCTTATTTTATTTTTTTAACAAACAAAAGGGTTTTTTTAATTAAAAAATATTCTATGTTGGTTTGCTTACAAAGTTCATATATACTGTGTTTTACACTATCCTTTATTCACATTGTGTTTCATACAATCATTCCCATTCATTATATTTTATAAAATTAATCAACATTGAACTATGCCCACCATTACCCTGTCTTTCTAAATCCCCACTAGGTCTTACCCCATTTCCTTTACCGATCCCTCCCTCCACACATCAAATTGCGCAAACCTGTGATTTCCCCACTGCACATCCTCACCTCTCTGCCCTTCCCCTCTCCTTTGTATTCGCATATATATTTTCCTAGTTATCTTTCTATTTCTACAATAATGGTCTTACATAGTATTTGTCCTGATGAGACTTAGTTCTCTCAGCAAAATGCTCTCCAGTCCCTCCAAAGTTATGTTGTAATTTTAAAAGTCATTGCTCCTGAGTCCTAGGTAGTATTCCATTGTGTGACTGTACCACAATTTCTCAGTCCATTTGGTTGTGGTTGGACATTTGGGATGTTTTCATGTTCTTTTTTTATTATTACAGGTTTTTGCTTGCAAAGTCCTTATACATTTTGTTTTGCTATTCTTCAGACAATCATTCTCATGCATTATGTTTTATAAAATTAATCACCATTGGACCTTGTCCTTGCCTTAATCCCTATTTTAAACTTAACTGCTACGGGACAAGGATGGGTGTGATTGACCATCAAGCTGTATGTGTAGTATTCTAGCCTTGGCTTTGAAGTATGGCTCTAGTATCTTGGGTTGTCTCATTTTCAGAACACAATCCCCAGGTCTCCTCCCCAAGTTGTGCTTCCCAACTCACCTTAACTTGAGTGGCTGTGCTTCCATTCTGCTCTCAAGAACAGCCCTGGCTGTCTCAGATACTGTGTAGATTCCTCTTGTTTGAGTCACTGCCTTGATTATACAATCAGTTCAAAGTTTCTAAAAGACTCAGGCTCTGCCTTCTTTAGACAGTGCTTCTTGGAAGCTGTTCATTGTAAAAACCTTCTTGGCTACAGGCTGAGAGCTTGACATTTTATCTGGATTTATAAGTGGACTTCCACCCTTATTTTTATTTTCTGAGCTTTTCACACTATTGGCACATCACACTACTCCTTGTTAGCTTTAGAATACTGCCAAGAGTTACCTACGGTTTAACTAATTACCTGGCTTCCTTTTCAACACCTCGAGCAATATTCATGCCAGTCACAACAACAGCGTCCTATCCCCACCCCACCTTTGTTCAGTCTTGTTGGGGTTGGTTAAGTGTAGCTGTGGACCCGGTCCCTGTATCTACCCAGAGACCCTGGAATCTGAAGATAAAAGGGTTCTAGCTAATAAGGTTATGAATAACTGTAAGACACCGCTCCATCCAGCATATGATCTAAACACTGACAGGCAAGGTAGCAAAAGGAAGATACTGAACTCATTTGAACAGATAAAAATATTAACTCCTAAATAACAACAACAACAACAAATGCTTAACTGTACAGACCACAGGTTTCCTCAGGAGAATGATGTGGCAGTCTGCTTCCAAAAAGATGACAGCCTTTAGAAACCTACAGAACAGTCCTACTGCCTTCCTGGGTCACAATGAGTCAAAAATGGCATCATGGCAGTGAATTTCTTAAACCCAAATAAAACTTTCTCTGTGCTAACTTGAATTTTTTTATTCCCTGGCCAAATTAATTAAGTTAGAGAAAATTCAGTGTTGATATGATTTCTCTAAGTTAATCAAATGTAGCTTTATGCATTTACAAAACCCCTAATTGAGATAAGAAATGCAAATAAGCATACTAATAGCAGAAATAAAACGGGCCTCCTGGTATTCAAACAAATGCTCATGCTAAACCAAAATAACAAGGACATTTCTCTCCACACATGGACGTTAGCCAGTAAAAAGAACCAACATGAAGGAACCAGTAAAAAAAGAAAAATGTCCTATCTTTTCCTGCAGGAAAACACCCTGTCATGTCACTGAACATCAGAAGAAAATGTTACACTAAGAGTTAACACCACTTAACAAATATTACTATTTCCAATCAGACCTAACCAACGAGACCTGACTCAGTAGTAATTGGTGTCATGCATTCGTTTCAACCATTTCCAGGATGTTATACGCCTGAGCTATAATCAGTTTTACTTTATTGAGCTTTACACACTGTCAAATACTTCAGAAGGATGGTGTTAGTATTTATTTTTCATTTTATTTTTCATCATAGACAACCTAGGGATTTTCATCTAAAAAAGGTATAACATTTCCAGTATTTCTTTATTTGAAACAAAAGGCATCTACTGGGTCATCTTCAGTTACTCTGTTCCATGTCTTTTTAAAAATAATTTTGTCTCTTTTAGCTACCAAAAAAAAGGGGGGGCGGGGTATTTGAAGTACTGAGATGATCCATGTCCCTAGGGGTTTCCACTTGTCTACTAACCTAATATTTAGCTGTTCAAACCCACTCCCCAACACTATGAACAAAAGACACAGTGACTTGCTTTCATAAAGACTAGAGCAGGAAAACCCTACAAGGCTGAAAAGATAGACTTTAACTCCAGAAAGGTCCTATTACAACAGAAGTTGGAGGAATTGATTGCAGGCAGAAAAGTGGCTATCTCTTCCACAAAAGGATGATTTAATTAATCATTCTAATACCTCACTTATTAGCCTTTCCATTTTACAGATGAAAAAACAGATTTAGAGAGGATTCTTGACCAAACCATCATATGCCAAAATCCCAGTCAATATCTGATAGAAATTCATGAGGGACCCTGAGTCTGATGATGTAGTTAAACCATCCCAAGATTCCTGAATCACAGTAAATGTGTCACTAAGAGTTTTGTGGCTCTATAGTAGATAGTGTCATACTATCCCTAAACTGACTATGTGACACAGATAGTTATTGTTTAAAGGAGAAAAAAAAAAAAGAAACGAAAACCCTTTCGAGGTGTTGTACTCTCTGTAACACATGGGGTCATCATGAATTTAAACTAATTTGATGGCAACAAGGTTTCTTCTGGCTTTGGCTTGTTTGTTTGTTTCTTTAGGGAAAGATCCCTCTCCCTGTCTCCTCATCTGCAGAGCAACTGGATGAAGAGTTTTATATTAAGCCTTGTTCAGATTTACAGTCATAATTCACTGGAGATTAATAATTGGCTTCACTTGCATTTCTAGTTTATTATTTTCCAATTACAAAGATACACATCTACAATTGGCAGTGTCTGTCACATTCTCCATCACTACTTTATATTTTTCTAAATCTCAGACTAAACAGATTTATTTATACTCACCATTCACTAGCCTGGAAAATGTCTTTTCATCTGTTCTCTAGGTCTTTTTTTTTTGGAGGGTGGCGGGGGAGGGGGGGGGAAATAATTTCTAGTTTTACCTAGATGCCAAGAAGTATTTGAAATCCATAACTGCTTAGGCAGAAAACCATAGTAATATTATTTTGTATAATCCATAATCACAAGGCCTTTTTGTATGCATAACTTCATTTTAATTTTGTTTCTTATAAAACTGAAATATGAAAACAAAATATCACTCATCCTGATTTGGAAATTATAAAATGTAGGTGGAAAACAACTGAATGACTTATCTGGGATCATAAATACCATCATATACAAGCTACGTCTAGAACACCTCACTTTGGAACTCAATAATTACAGGGTCACTCTCTCAATCTTTGCCAGAATCAACTCCCAGCTGACCCTCGGGCAGGTTTTCTGAGGGCGCAGGGTGCAAGGGAGGAGGCTGGCCATCCTTCGCCCTCAGAGCAGCTGGTGGACTCAGAAGCATCATCTCTGGGTTATCAGCCAGGGCTCCCTAACTGCAGGGTACATTACCTAAATTATTTAATGACAGTGGTACTGTAGTTTTTTTATTCCTATAATAAAGAAACCAATCACAAGACATAATGTTGATTCATTATGAGAACTTGGTTTTCTCTTTCTTAGAAATGGGGAAAAAAACAACGCCAGATGTAGTTCGTTTCATTTCCCTTTTCAGTGGGGACCACCTGACAGCTCAAATCTCTCTGAGGGGAACTACAGTAATTGTATAGGTTCCTAAGGTCTGCATAGCTAGTCTCTAATTTTCTATCCAGCTAACTACAAAATCAAAGGCAGATTCATCCTTGAGAGGGTTAAACCGGGGTGCTCCTTGGAGGCAAGGATTCTGGGCCTTCGTCTGACATACTTTGGACATGTTGTAAGGAGGGACAGGTCCTTGGAGAAGGACATCATGCTTGGTAGGGTGGAGGGACAGCGCAGGAGGGGAAGGCCCTC
>NW_006399956.1:919270-927119 GCF_000299155.1 Elephantulus edwardii
GACCAGTCCTTGGGAGAAGGACATCATGCTTGGTAGGGTGGAGGGACAGCGCAGGAGGGGAAGGCCCTCTATGAGGTGGATTGATTCAGTGACTGGGGTAATCGAGATAGGTGTATTGGAGACAGTGCGATTGGCACAGGATAGAAGAGAGTTTAGGGCTGTTGTACATAGGGTCCCTATGAGTCGTAAGCGACTTAACGGCACATAACAACAAGAACAACAAAAATGACAAAGTAAATTTCCACAATTCATCTAAGGGTATTCTTACAAGGAAAGTGTGGAAGGGGGAGAACCAACCTAAAAAAAGATGACAAAGTGATAAAAATATACAATTAATTGACTACAACCTACCTACTACTTTCTAAAGAAAATCAATATAACCTTTGAAATCAGACAGGCATATTTATTTTCACATCCTGGTCTTTCTACCTACCAGGTTTCAAACTTTAAACAAGTTACTTCTCACAGTTAGTAAAAACCACCAAATAGGGTAGTTGCTGTCAGAATAAAGTAATATGGGAAGACACTGAAACAGTAGATTCTGGCACCTGCCTAAACTTCAAACACTAAACTTCCAGATCTCTCTTGCAGCTCATGTACTCACTTCACTCACTGCCATGGAGTTGGAACCGATGCATGCCGGACCCTCCACTGTTTTTCTGAAGCTATAAAATTGCCCATTTTTCTCCTGTAGAAGTACTGGTAGATTCCATCTGCCGGAGGCATGGCCTTTGAGCTACCAGTGAAAATGTCTATGGATCATGCCACAAGGTTTCCATTTGATTCCCTTCTGGTCAATAAGACATAAGCAGGAGTCTGATAGAATATCCTCTTCTCTTCTCACCTTCCTTTCTGCTTGAATCATGTACTGACTCTAAGAGGTTTCTTGATCATTGACTAAGGTAGTCAGGCAGTGTGTAGTGAAGAATAATAAACCTTCCTACTGAGGTCTTGTCTTTTCCCTCAGCTACTAGAAGAGGAGATTTTGGCCCCCAGTCAGTCTTAATGGATGGGTGTCTCTTTTAGCCTGGCCACCAGGCAATCTAACACCATGATTTCTCATGGGGAATTTGAGCTTTTCCATGCCAATATAACAAGATGGATTGACACAGTGACTGTAACTAGTAACTATGCGCTCCATCCAGCTCACCAGAGATGGTGAGGATGGTGCAAGATAGGAGAAAGTTCATATCTACTTAGTGGGTTACTGCGAGTCATACTGGACTCAACAGCTCCTAACAAGAACATACTCATTCAGGCCTGCAGAGGAACTGGAGGGTGAAGATAGTAGGCAAACCTCCAGCAAAGACTGGATTCTAAAGGTCAGCGGGGCAGACAGCATGTGACTGAGCTACAATGAAAACTTAGATACTAATGACTCTAGTGAACTGCTTCTTCTGTTAGCAGTACTCTTTGAATATCATGACCCTTTCAAAAGATAACAACATCCATGGGAAGAAAGAGAGGAAGACCTTCAACAAGATGGACTGACACAGTGCATCAGAAATTGTGAGGGTGGCAAAGAATAGGGCAAACTTCAGATCTTTTGTTTATAGGGTTACTATGAATCAACTCATTGGCTCCAAAGACTCACAAAAACAGAGAGATAAATCCACCAGACGTTCCACATCTGAGTCTCCTCAGACTTCAGACATGTGCTTCTTCCTTTGCTTGCAATGTGTATCTTTTCAGAGTGATTCTGGGAACTTACAGGGTCTCATTATGTGAAAAGAAGCTGCACTGCAATCCCAAGGGTATGTGATTTGAGCCCATTAGCTGCTCTGTGGGAAGATGCTGGGGATCTGCTTCCATGAGATTCGTGTCTCTAAAACTCTTCATAGGGTCAGTTATGGTCAGTTCTGACTTGATAGTACACAACAACAAGAAGCATGATAGTAGGGCTATGCAGGCTAAAGGTAAGGAGTTGTGCTGCTGACCTTAAGACATGTAGTCCAAATCCATCAATTACTCCACAAGAGAAAGATGGGCAGTCTCCTCCCATGTAATATACAGCCTCTGAAACCCACTGGAGGGTCAGCCGGTCAGCAATGAGTTGGTTCCAACTCAACAGCACATAATAACAAGAAGCATGGTTGTGGAATCTCTATATTTGTGTTTGTTGTTGATTGCTTTCGAGTCAAACACAACTCATAGCAACTCTATGAACAAAAGGCCTGAACCCTTTCTATATCTATCGACATTTATCAAAGTTCCTAAAGTTTCTGGAGACATGTTGTTTAGGAAGTGGATGACACTCCTGCTTCCAATATTTGTAGTTGGCTGCTCTGAAGTGACAGTGGTCCTGGGAACCCCAGAAACTGTGGTTGAAGTGTCAGTCTGAAGTGAAGATATTCTTGTTCTCTCTGCAGTTTGGCTAGACTTAAAAATAGGAAGACAGCAACCTGGATGGCCACGAACCAGCCCTGAGCTTCTCATCCCTACAGTCACCCAAGTCCTTATTGTACCAGTTGTTGTCTAATGGGTTCTGACTCAAGACAAGTCCATGCGCAGCAGAGAAGAACTGTGCTCCATAGTTTTCAATGAATGATTTTTTTTTTCAGAAGTAAACAAGCAGATCTTTCTTCTAAACTGCCTCTGGGTAGACTTGAACCATGTATCTTTTAGTTAGCAGTTGAGTGCATTAACTCCTTGCACCACTCAGGGACTCTTTACTGCTGGAGATAAATTAGCACCTATTTGCCTAAGTCCTTGCATCAGGTTTCTGCTACAAAACAGACAAATGCAAAACTAACATAAACCAAATGCAAGCTTAACAAGAATCTCTGTCTACCAGACATCAGTAACCTTAGTTTCCCCCAAAAGAGGAAAGATTAAGCAGCCAAGTGCTGTTGATGATATAATATGATTCAAAGGTTGTTAGGGGGAAGAGGGCAAAACATGCTGTGAGATCCCATGATCCCTGAAGCTCCAGGGAACCCTAATAGCACAATATTTTAAAGTAAAACAAAAGGAAGTACTTCAGCAAGTTAGTTTGACAAGATGCCTTCAACATGTCTTTCTGGGGCCTAGTGGTAAGAAGCTGCACTGCAATACCAAGGTTAAAGGGTTCAAATCTACTAAGTACTCTGCAGGAGAAGAATGGGTACTCTCCTCCCCGGTGATTCAGTGTCTCTGAAAACCTGCTGGAGGGTCAGCTATGGGTCGGCTATAACCTGACAGTACATAACAACAACATAAGACAAGGACACTAAGAAGTCCTGGTCAAGAGGAACATGACAAAGAGCCTATGTCAGATTAACGGGGTTGGGGATAAGAATGGGGTATACTGGTGATATTTTGTGATTATTTAAAGCCTGCCTGAAAATTCTGGGGAGAAATGACATGCCTGGGTTTATGATTTTTGATCACCTGATTATTTGGCACACATAAGAGAAAGATGAGCTAGTCAAGTTGTTAGTGCACCAAAAGAAAAATACTTTTCAAATGACATCAGCAGAGTTGTGGTTTCTCACATTCCTGCTACTCCTTCACTCATATCCAAGGAAATTGAGCATAAGCGTATTTTAGGCCAAAATAGGCTAAATCTATAAACCATGAACCACCCAAGTTTAAAAGGGCAAGAACAGACTAGATCACAACCCAAGGGACGGTAATATTCTCAAAACAAGAACACTTAGTATCACACTGCCCCCTCTAAACACACACATCCACACCCACACACTCCCCATATTCTCTACCCCCTGTGAATGTTATGGCATCCTTCATACATAATAAACTCAGCCACCAAGTTGACTTCAACTCAGTTGCCCTCCATCAGGTTTCTGTAAATATTTACTGGAAGAGACTGCTCATCTTTCTTCCTCCAAGGAGGCCGTGGGATCTGAACTGCTGATCTTTCAGTTGGCAGGACACATATGTATAGTGCCACCAGGGCTCGTTCAGGCATAATGTTGTGTGCCACTGAGTTGAAACTGGCCCACAGCCGATGCTCCAGAGGGTTTTCAGAGGCAGTAAGTTGCACAGGAGGAGACTGCCCATTCATTCTTCCACTGAGCAGCTGGTGGATTTGAACTACTTACCTATGTGCTGTCAATTTCTTACCACCAAACCACTAGAGCTCCCTTCATGCTTAATAATATTCAACAAAAACATTACATCCCAGTATGTTTACCGAGTCATTTTGAAATAGCTGCCTCAAAATATCCTCCTTGATCTCCTACAGTGTAAGCCAGGGCACTACAATGGCCCTACTAAAATGGGACATAGGCAGGGAACCCCTCGGCAAACATGGATGGCTGGAAATGAGTTATCTACAGTGAATGAGAAACACCACAGTAGAAACAAAAACTATTAACTCTACTGTTCCTCCACCAAAGCTCACAACATGGTAAGGAAATTAGTAGCTAAGGGCTTATATGTGACTGTATGTGTGTGGATATGCAGTTATAGAGACAACTCCATGAGGTAGAATTCTGACAGTATGGTTAAAAGTTAGGGTCAACTATGAGAAGTTCAAATATAAAGCAATCACATGTAATTAGGGAGATTCAATGAGGCACCATTGAGCACACAGCATCTCATTGGCATCATCATGGGCAGAAGCAGCCTGATCAGAGTCTAATGTACCATGATAGACACTCCTTTGTATTTTATCTCTGGAAACAAATAAAAGCAAACAAAGAAATAACAACAACAATAATGACTCACATGTACTGACCATTTAGGAGGAAAAACTCAAGAGTAGAAATCTAATATCTGGGCTGTAGCATAATAAGGGATCTGGCTTTATTTTATGAGGAAACTCTGGTAGCACAGTCCATAGGGAGTCGTGCTGCTAATCCAAATGCTGCACCTGTCTGGTAGTTCAAGAGCAGCCCCATGGGAGAAAGATGGGCAATCTCCTCCTGTGGGACGTACAGCCTAAGAACTCTGCTGAAGGATCACATGTGAGTCGGCCTTGATTTGACTGTGATGATTATTTCACTTGAACTCTGGGAAACGAAGGGTGTTTTGTATCCAATGGCGAATCTAGCCTACTCACCCTGATTTCTGGCTAATCTGCACACATTATGCTCTTCTCTTTGCTGAGAACACACTGCAAACATTCACTAAGAAACAATAAAGTGAGGGGAAAGGAATCACACCATACTTTTGTGATGCAAATAGATTTTGCCAGAATTGCTGTCAATTAATTAGTCATTTCAGAATCACAACAGTAAAATGCATAAACTATATTTAGGGTTTTTTAAAAATGTACTCATTGAATTTATTAAATTCTTTATAGTGACTATGCACATAAATGGTACTTTGTTACTCAGAATAGTTTCCAGGTCTTCAAACCGTCTCAAACAAATACAAAATTCACAAACACATACTCTAACGAGAAAGGTTTCCTATGAAAGCATTACTGCTGAGAACAGACAGGAGAGGAGGCTAGTTTACATGTCTTTAATCATGTCCTTTCTTCAAATCTACTTTTCAGAATAAAATTTGCAGTCAGTTGGTAAGACTAAACTCCCTATCTGTAAAAAGTCAACTTTGTTTTCCTTTTCTGGTTTTTTTTCCCTTTTCTTTTTTTACTTGATGAGCTGTGAAGGATAAATTTTTCCTCATTTCTTATCTCAGCTGCACAGCTGATGATAGCACTCTGTGTATGTGGAGTATATTATAGGTTGGCTTCCTGCCGAAGTGTCTTATTATTGTTAGGTGCTGTTCATTGGCTCTGACTCAAAGTGGTTCTATGTACAAGAGGATGAAAACTTGCCAATAATCTCGTACCATTGTCACAATCTCTGCTCTGCTCCAAACCATTGTCAGAGTCACTGTACCAACCTATCTCGTTTTTGGTGTTTTCGAAGTGCAAGTGGTGAGTGTGTCTTCATGGTAGATTGACTTGGGTGCAGGGTAAGAGGTGGCAGCCTGCCATGAAGATCCCTTAAAAAGCACGTGTTAGACGGCTGACTCAAGTGATGTGAACTGGAGTCTGGGTCAAACCACAGATATTGCAGGGTGGGGACAAAACAGCAGAGGGTCCTCATCCACTCAATATCCACTCTTCCTTCAGAACCTGGCCAGATCGAGATCACTGAACCTCATTTTCCCCACCTCTTGGGCTCTTCCCTCAAAAGCTCTGTTGATCTCAAAACAAAACAAAACCACCTCTCTTGGATTTATTTGCTGCAACAGATCTTGATGCTAATTCATCTCCACCCACAAGAAACACTTAATGGAGATTTGGAGGAGATGACATAATTAATACCTTTTGGCCAGTGGTGACTAGGATTTCTGGATTCCTAGACCAAAGTTATGATAGTAGGTTCTTGAGCTCAATAATTTGAGGGACTATCTTTTAACTCTCACTTCTCTACTTTTTTTATGATCTTTAAAGTGTCTGTCAGGAGATCAAAGGATAAATTGCATTGGGAAAATCTGTTGTCAGAGACCTCTCCAGAGTGCTGAGGAGCAACTATGTCAGTCTAGAGACTACGGCATGCCTAATCCAGGCTGTGGTCTTTGCAATTACTTGTTATGCTTCAGATAGTTGCACAATAACTAAGAGTGACAGAAGAAGAATTTATGCCTTCGAGTTTGTGGTGCTGGAGAAGAGTCTTGAACATACCATGAACTGCCAAGAAAATAAAGAGGACTGTCTGGGAGACGGTGAAACCAAGCTTCTCCTCGGAGGGTATGATTTTGAAGCTCCGTCTTACGTACTTTGGGCTCGTGGGCAGGATAGAGTGGTCCTTGGAGAAGGACATCATGCTTGGAAAGGTGGAGAGACAGCACAGGATAGGAAGATCCTAGATGAGATGGATTGATACAGTGACTGGGCAATGGGGGCTGGTGTATTGGAATGAGTGAGAGTGGCTCAGGACAGGACAAGGTTCAGAGCTGCTGTACATAGGGTCACTATGGGTTATAGGTGACTTGATGGCATGTAACAACAACAACAAGTTGAGTCTTCCTCCAATCTTATGCCACATTCCTCCTCACAGAGTACAGCTTCTCATATAATTTGCTCAGCATACAGATTGAATAGGTATGGAGAAAGGATACAATCTTGAAGCATACCAGTCTTAATTTTAAACTGTGCAGTATTCCCCTATACTGTTCACACAATAGCCCCTTGATCTAGGTATAGATTTCACATGAGCACAATTAAGTGTTCTGGGATTCACATTCCAATGTTAGGCAACTTTGTTATGATTCACACAACTGAATGCCTTTACATAGACAATAAGATACAAATAGCCATTCTTCCAGTATTCTTTGCTTTCAGCCAGGATCCATCTGACTTCCAGCTTCTTCTAAATCCAACTTGAACTTCTGGCCTAGTCAGTTTTTAATAATCTTCAGCAGTATGGAGGAGGAGGACTGTTGCATCAGGAGTGAAGGCAGACTCATCAATAACTTTCATTTTGCAGATGACATATGTTTGTTTTTTAAAAGTGAGGAAGACATTTACTACAGAAGATCAAATATTACAGTCTTCAATATGATTGTATCTCAATGTCAAGAAAACAAAAAGTCTTACCACTGAACCTATAGGCAATATCATGACAGATGGAGAGAAGACTAAAACTGCCAACAACTTCATCTTACTTGGATCCACATGCAATACAGTTGGTACCAGGAGTCAGGAGATCAAGAGACATACTGCACTAGGAAAGTCTGCAGTCAGGGATCTCTCCAAATTACTGAGGAGCTATTATAACAGTTTGAAGACTAAGCTGTGCTAATTGAGGCCATATCTTTTCAATCACTTGTTATACATGTGAGACCTGGACCATGAATAAGAATAAAACGATATATATTGATGCCTTTGAAATGTGGTATTGGAGAAGGGTACTGAATATCTCACAGATTGCTAAAAGAACAAACATACATA
>NW_006399956.1:927368-935933 GCF_000299155.1 Elephantulus edwardii
TTTAGAGAAAATGCATCCAGAGTACTCCTTGGAGACAAACCTTTATCTCACATACTTTGGGTATATTGCTAAGAGAGGCTATTCCTTGGGGAGGGACATCATATTTGAAAACATGGAGGGATAGCAAAGGAAAGAAGACCCTCGAGCAAATGGATTGACACAGTGACTACAGTAATGGGCTTAAGTATATTAGAGATTGTGATGATAGAATAGGGTCCAGACCTGTTGTTCACAGGGTTGCTATGTGGAGGAGCTCTGATAGCACAGTCCATACTGAGATGGACTCAGTATGTTCACATACACCAGCAATGCCGTGGAAGGAAGCAACTCTATGGAAGAAAGGAAGTCAACTCCTATGTGACTTACAGTCTCCACAGCCTTGGGAAACTCACTGAAAGATCAGCTACAAGTTGCTTCTAATTCAATGGCACTCAGAGAAGAGAGAGCATTCCCAAGAAAAGCCCTGGCTGCCAACCAGTAGTCAGTAGTCCGCAACCACGACCACTGCCCAGGAGAAAGATGAGGACTCTGCTTCTATAAAGATTTATAATCCTAGGAACCCTGTGGGACAGCTCTACTCTGACCTATGATCATAAAGAGTCAAAATTTACTCACAAACAGAGGGTTTGGGTTGAGTTTGAATTCCCTATATTAAATATATTTCTGCCCAAAATACCTAGGATGATTTCTGTTCTTCACTTTAAAAACTCTAAAGAAATTTTCTTTTTCATTGCTCAGTTTGAGGATACAATGCATAGAGCATAACAATATTGACACCTCATGGTTATATAATGCACTTTGCAAAGCATGCTGGCATACACTACACCAAGAGGTGGACCAGAGAAGGATACACTCTCCATATAATAGATGAGAAAGCTGAATTAGTGTCAGGAGAGTTAGGCAACTTGCCTAATGGTTAGGAACTGAGGAAGACAAACTCAATCCTACATTTTATGCCTGTTAGTAACTGGTTTTGAAACTAGAAAGCCTCCCTAGGACAAATGACGAAGGAGAAAACAGATAAATGCTGGGAACAGATCACATCTTTTAATTCCTTCTCAATTTTAAAACTCAAGTTTTATCATTATACTCCAAAGCCAATAAATTAGACTGAAAAAATGAAGAGTGAGTCATCAAACATGAGCTGTTTTATAAAAAACTATTTAAATCTGGTAGAGTTTGTGCCTCAGTTTAACAGAATTCTCCTTTAAAAACTCTTCAACTCTTTAACAAAGGCATCTGAGTGGAACAACGCTACTTACTATCTCTGATCTTGGATTCTAATGCTGCATAAACTTTTGCCAACCCAAGAGTGGTTGGAAATCTTTGAAAGGCTAAGGTTCAATGCTCAGATTATTAGTCTTAAATGGCAATTTTGGCTAAGATGCCCACTGTCCCTGACAAGGACTCCTTGAAACAACAATTTCCTTTTCCTCTCATTTACTGCCTAGATATATTTTGCAACATTTGAGCTCAATGCACAGGAAGCCAAAATGGAAAGACATTAAGTAAGCAAAGCTTGCTTTAAACGACTTCAAATGTGGTCAAACTGAATTCTTTCCTCCATGTTCCCCACTACTCCACTTCCTGGCGGCAGTCTAACCATGGGATGAACATTCAGGAGGGGCAACAGGCAAACTTCTGACCATATGGTCCCCACTCCCTGAGAGGAGAACGAGTCCTAAGAAAACATTCCAACATAGAAAAACTTGAAAACATTTCAGTCAGTCTCAAAACACTGGGATCCCACAATTCCCTGACCAGTCTTTGCTTACTTCCCTCAGCCTCATATGACTCAAATCAAAAGGGATGGGAAAACTGCAACTCTGTAATACCCTATTTCTATCCTGCATCAAAGAATCATGCTATTTTTTAAGAAAAAAAGACAGATATAAAGAAAATGCTTATAGTTTAAAAAGAAAGAAATTGGACAGTACTGGTTAGTAAGATATCCTTTGTTTACAATATATTTTAAAAATACAAGAGATTATACTGAAAGGCAACAAACTATACTAACCTGGGGGAAGAGAGAATACGTTGAATTGTCGATGGTGAATGAGTATAAAAACTCCCCGTCATACCACATGCTTTTCCCCATGGGGGAATTAATTTTAGTCATAGCAAAGAGATGGGCGGGGTCACAGCAGTCTTCCATTTGTCTCCTAGGAGAGAAAACACACAGAGAGAAAAGAACAGCAGGTTAAATGAACTGCAGATTCATTCACTTGTCATTCCCACAGAGATGTGCACTGTTACCTCAGCAGCAGCTCACTGAAACATCAGTGTCTCCAAGGTGATCAGACTACTATTAACTCCTTCTTCCAGTCAGGCAGCAGAAGGCATGCCCAGAGTATTTCAAAATAATTTAAAAATCACATCAGCTGTCAGATACAGCTAAAATATCTCAGAAGACAAAATCCCAAAACCAACTCAAACAGGTTTATTGATTGACTTAAACCTCCAGGTCCAGAAAAGGATTGGAAAGTTTCTTTGGGAGACAGTTGGAGGGTAAATTGCATCATTAACATATTCTTTCATCTGGTCTACCAACCAGGTAGGTAAGTTTACTAAAGAGAGGTCTAAAAGAGGATGTTCTCTCCAGAACCGGGGACAAGACAAAACAATAACTGCTTTAAAATCCATCTGAAATGAGTGATGTGGTGAGGCAATATTCATTTTAACTTAAATCTTGTGGCTCTTCATGGATCTCATGAACAAACATTCAAAGCACTTGTCTCCTTGGTCACTTTGCTTTCTAATCTGGTTTACAGACCATTACTCTGCGTGTCCCCAAATGTAAGAGAGCTCTGGTGGCTTAGTGCTAAGAAGCTGCGATGCAATCCCAAAGGCAGCAGTTTGAATCCATCAGCAGCTCTGCAGGAGAAGTATAGGTAATCTCCTCCTGGGAAGTTTACTGCCTCTGGAAACCTGCTGGGCTTCAGCTAAGGGTCAGTTCTGGCTTGATGGCACTCAACAACTGCTCTACAAGACAGTTTTTGTTTACTAACCGTCTAAATAAAAACCAGAGCCTCCAAGTGGTGTGAAAGGTTAAATGCACAGCGACTAGCTGAAAAGTTGGCAGTCTGAGCCCATCTCTTAAAGACAAGTCTGGAGATCTGCTTTCCAAATGCCTTGAGAACCTTATGGAATATTTCTACTCTCTATTTATGAGGCTGCTGCTACCAGTCAGAATCCACATGATGGATTCTGACCCATGTCTACCTCATTAACAGCAACAATTCAAAAATCCATCAGAAACCAAACTCATTTATTCAACCTTCCACAAATAAACAAGAAAAATAGAAAGTATCCTGAATGGCTCCCACTCATTGGATTCTGACTCATAGCAATCTCATTAATGGAAAAATTTAAAATCTGTCAGAAATCAAACTCATTTGCATTAGCTTTCATGATGAACAATAAAAATAGGTGACATAAAGTACCCTGAATGGACTCCCACCCAATGGCCATGACAACATGAAAGAAGGCAGGCAGTGATGTCATCTTAAATATCTTTAGCTGTCTGCAGCACAGAAGCTTGGAGCTTCAAGAAGAAAGCGAAGTGCAAGTAAAAAGTAAACAAATCACTTGCTGTCAAGTCAACACATGATGACCTATGTGTGCCACAGTAGAATCATGCAGCATAGGTTTTTCAATAATTGACATGTTCTGGAATAGATTTCATCCAAGGTTATTCTGAGTGTATTTCCAAGGTTATACTTTCATCCAAGATTCATCCAATGCTATTCTGTGTGTACTTCCAGAAATAAACACCCATGAAAATATCACTCAGAAATCAACCGAGATAGGAACACACCAAGTAAAATTAACTTACAAAATGAAAAGTAGGGAAACAGAGATATCAACCTTATATAAATAAGGATGTCTGTACAGCAATAAGCTTAATCGATACGAGAGCTCTTATGGCCTAGTGGTAAGAATACACACTGTAATCACTAAATCACACAGTTCAAATCCACCAGCTGATCCACAGGGAAAAGATAAGCAATTTCCTCTCATGCAATTAACTGCCTTGAAAATCTACTGGAGAGTCAGACAACAGTCAGTTCTGACTCAACAGTACACAATACAATAATAAAAACACACAGAAATAAGAAGGAATAAGTAGTATAATCATGGAATTTCAAATGGAAATGCAGTGAAGGTAATTTCAAGATGAAGTAAACTGTTTTCGTTTGGTAATAGAAACGTAAATTATAGGGTTACTTCACGGAAAAACAATAAACTTTTTCATCTACAGGAAAAAAGATAAAAAATCACAATGTGTGAGTAAATATTAAAGCAACAATGAGTGAAATATTAAGAACAACAATAAACAAGATGAACATTGCACAGGAAAGCAACAGAAATCAGCAACACCACAAGAATACAGCAAAATATCAGCAATAAAGTAGTACCAGTAATTATACAGAAAGTGAATGGATTAAATGCATCGGTTAAAGAAATACACACACAATAAAAAACAAACGGTAGTATACTAAATAAATAAACACGACCAATCAATATGATATCTACAAAAGACACACCTTAGACATGAAGACAAACATAGACTAAAGACAAAAGGGTGGGAAAAAATATTTCAACCAAACGGTAACAAAAAAAGAGAAGAAGTGGTAATATTAATCTCTGATAAAATGAACTTCAAGGTAAAAACTGACATAAGAGCCCAGGAAGGATATTTTATAATGATTAAATGGTCACTTAACAAAAGTACATAACTATAGTTAACACTCCATACCCAATGACTATGCACTAGAAATATAAAGCAAACTTTTAACATATTTGAAAAGGGAAACAATTTCACAGCAAGTGTGTTACTGTTGTTGTTAAGGGCTGTCAAGTTGACTTCAACTCACAGTGACCCTACGAACAATAGATCAGAACTCTACCCTATCTTGTACCATTCTCATTATTTCAACCATGCTCAAGTCACTGTATCAATCCACCTCATGGACATTTGAGTATGCTGCCCCCAAAGGAGGAAAAAGCAACTAAAAAGAAACTCAATGAAAACACAAAAGAACTAACCAGTGAAGACCTGTGTGGCATGGTTGGCCCAGAAATGTCTTCCAGCCATTGCTTCTCTGACATCAGCTAAAGGCTGTGGCCCAATCCAGGCACATTTATACCCTGGCCAGTGACAGAACCACTGCCTGCCAAGTTGAGGAGCTGTAGTTTCAGTGTGCCCCAAACCACAATCCTGCCCAGAGATTTAAACCACTGCCCTGCCACCTGGAGACACTGCTGCCCCACTGTCTGGATACCACCTACCTGCCGCCTCCACAGTTCAGAGCCAAGAGCATCAACATAACAGGTACTTCAGGTGGAACACTGTGTCTAGCTACACCATGTGGGATCCCTTAAATGTGGAAGGGGCTGGGCCAGGCTGAGCTCAGCCAGGACATGGTTTCTAGAAGGAAATAGACTTCCTTACTCTGCCACTCAGGTACTTTGGGGGAAATACTGCTGTCAGGACAAGAAGGGAGTGCAAATATCCAGGTCTTTCACAAAATATTCAGCCTACCATCTACTAAATATTCAGCCTATCACCTAGAAAAGGTGCACATAATGTCAAGAAAGCAGTAGTCTGCCTCAGTCATCATAAAAAACCAAAATAGCCCTTCTCCTAAAAAAGAAGACCCAATGAATACCCTAGATAGAGAAAACTAGAAATATACTGATGTGGAGTTATTTGAACAGCTACAGAAGAAGATGCAAATGATGACAGAAACAATTAAGAGAGAAAATACCCCAGAGAAAACACTTCAGAAGAAATATATTGATGAGAAACAACTTGAATAACTATGGAAGAAAACACAAAAGATGGAAGAAAGAATTGATAGTATGTATAAAGAGGTACAAGAACTTAAAAAATCATCACAAGACAAAGAGGAACATAGTAGTACTGGAAGAAAGAGGAAAACATGAAAATGCAACCCAGAATATTAAGACCTATCCAATATTAAGAATATTAAGAACTATTCAACACACTGGTAGAACAAAAAATTAGAACTGAAGATATGAAACAAAGAGTCAGTGAAGTGGAAGATAAGCCAAAACATGGGAGTGATAGGGAAATCACTGAGAAATTGTGGAAGAAGTACTAGAAGAAAATTTCCTAGACACTTTGAAGAATGATGAAATCCACTCAAGAAGTACAGCAAACACCAAATAGACTAGACCCAAAACGAAAACCAAAAAGACATATAATAGTAAAATTTTCCAAATTAAAAGATAAGGATAGAATACTAAAAGCAGCACAAGAAAAACAATGAGTTGCCTACAAAGGGGAGACAGATTAAATTCTGACTTCTCAGCCGAAACCATGTGAGCTACAAGACAAAGGGGTAGCATATACAGAAAGTTGAAAGAAAACAATTGCCAGCCAAAGTTCCTATACCTAGCAAAGTTCTCTATCAAATATATAAAGGAGGAATTAGATTATTTGAAGAAAAGAAAGAACTTAAGGATTTTGTGAAAACAAGACCAAAACTTAGAAGAAATTTTTAGTGAAGTCCTTCACACAGAGAAGTCAAAAGAAAGTAGATGGAGTATAGTAACCAGAAACAACAGAAAAAGAAACACAGCAAAAATAGCAACGGTAAAACCTGGCCTGACAATAATCACACTTAATGTGAATGGATTAAAAGCATCAATTAAGAGAAAAAGAGTAGCAGAATGGATTAAAAAAACAAAACCCATCAATATGTTGCCTACAAGAGAAAAAAGAAAGACAGACTCAAAATCAAAGGCTGGGAAAATAATACACCAAGCAAATGGCAACTTCAAAAAAGAAGGTGGCAATACTAATCTCTGATAAAATAGACTTCAGAATAAAAGCCACCATAAAAGACAAGGAAAGGCAGTACATATTGATTAAAGGCACAATAGATTTAGAAGACCTAACTGTGGTCAACATTTATGCACCAAATGCCAGACTCACAAAGTACATAAAACAAATGGTTAACAGAAAGAAATAGACAGCAACACAATAGTGGTAGGAGATTTCAACACACCACTCTCACCAAAGGATAGGTCAACTCACAAGAGCTGACAATGCAGAAGATCTAAACTATACAATTAGTCAACTCAACCTTGTGTATGTATTCAGGATACTGTACCCAGTTAAAACTCAATTCACTTTTTTCTCAAGTACACACGGTACATTCTCCAGAATCAATCATATATTAGGACACAAAGCAGAATAAACAAAATAGGAAAAAAATTTAAATAATACAAAGTATCATAAGACAATGCCATAAAACTAGAACTTAACCACATGAGGGAAAAATTTACAAAACCAACCATGTAGAAATAAACAACACTGTGCTAGAACATGTTGTTATTGTTCTTAAGTGCCATCAAGTCATAGGCGACTCAAAGCGACCCTATGAATGAAAGTCCTCGACACTTGCATGCGTGACTTTCATCCTTTCTCCAGGTTCGTAGGTTTTCCAGGGGCAAGCTATTTACGGAAGTGGATGCCACTCCTGCTTCCAAGCTTGTTTCAACAGGGAAGCTCCACCAAACACTGTTCACCATGGGTAAACATTACCACATTTGACACATCAGTGTCACAGTGTTCAGCTTCACAGCGACCACAAGTTACCTCTGTACAGCAAGTGGACACACCAGGGCTATATAACCTAGAAGATTGTTTGATCAACAACAATTTAAAACAGGCCTTAGGGCCACGGATTTAGAGTCACCCACCTTTGGCTTAAAACAAGCTTGGCGGCAGGAGTTGCATCCACTTCTATAAATAGCTTTCCTCCAGAAACCCTATGAACCTGGAGAAAGGATGAAAGTCATGTATGCAAGTGTTGAGGACTTTTGTTCATAGGGTCGCTATGAACTGCCTACGACTCAATAGCACTTAACAATACAGAGAGAGACCAGTTGGTTCAGTGGACTAAAAGCAATGCTACCAAGCCAAATGTGCGTGACTCTAATCCGCAGCCTTAAAGCCTGTTTTAAATTGTTGTTGGTCAAACAATCTTCTTAGAATATACCCTGAGAAAATGAGAACTGAGGCACAAACGGAGACTAGTACACCAATGTTCATAGCAGCATTACTCTCCATTGCAAGAACATGAAAACAGCGCAAATATCCAAACACAATCAAATGGATTGAGAAAGTATGGCACATTCACATGATGGAATACTATGTAGCACGCAGGAACAATGATTTCGTAAATCACTACCTAACTGGGGAGGGATTGGAGCACATTATGCTAACTGAACTAAGTTCTATACGGACAACTATTGTATAAGACTTTTACTGTAGAACGTGTATGAGGATCCAATGGGGTAGAAGGGGGAAAATAGGGGTAAGGATGAACAGGGGCCAGGGGGTTGTTAAATTTAGGGTTGTGTAATTTGATGGGTGAAGTAAGGGGTGGGTAAAGGAAATGGGAAAGATCTGGTGTGAAAAACAATACAAACTTCCTAAACAAACCCGTATAAAAGAAAAATTTTATTTAAATAAAAAAGAACCAATTAAATAACTTGATTTTGTAGGCAAATATAGAACACTCCATTCAA
>NW_006399956.1:940073-979165 GCF_000299155.1 Elephantulus edwardii
AGAATTGATGCCTTTGAGCTGTGGTGCTGGAGGAGTATTAAGAATACCATGGACTGCTAGGAAGACAAACAGATTCGTCCTGGAAAGGGTTAAACCGGGTGGCTCCTTGGAGGCAAGGATTCTGAAGCTCCGTCTAACATACTTTGGACATGTTGTGAGGAGAGACCGGTCCTTGGAGAAGAACATCATGCTTGGGAGGGTGGAGGGACGACGCAGGAGGGGAAGGCCCTCTATGAGTTGGATTGATTCCGTGACTGGGATAATCAGGATGGGAGTGTCGGAGACAGTGTGATTGGCACAGGACAGAGCAGAGTTTAGGGCTGTTATACATAGGGTCGCTATGAGTCGCAAGCGACTCGATGGCACATAGCAACAACAACACAACAATAGAAGCTGTTTTTTTGAAAGGATTAACAAAAATCAATAAGACCCTGGTAAGTCTACTAAGGAAAAGAAGGTGAAAGTATCACGATTAGAAACCAAAGGGGAGACATCCTAACAGAACTGGAATAAAAAGGACAATAAAAATCAAATGATGAACTACACTCTAACAAATGCAAAAACCTACAGAGTGGAATAATTTTTATAAACTGTCTACCCAAGCTAACAATGTCAGAGGTGAAAAATATGAACAAAATCATCAGAAAGAAGAAATTGAACAGATCATTAAAAACAAATTCCAGACCAAACAAAGTCCTAGCCCAGAGAGCATCACTGGCAAATTCTACCAAATATTCAGAAAAGATCTGATGTCAGTTCTACCTAAACTCTTTCTGGACACAGAAAGAAGATGGACTTTTTAGCAGCTTATATGTTAAGATTGTTGTTGTTGTTGTTTGATGCCGTCGAGTCATAGACGACTCATAGAGACCCTATGAACGAACGGCCTGAGCACTGTTTGTACATAGAGTTTCCGGAGGCAAGCCATTTCGGAAGTGGATGCCGCTCCTGCTTCCAGGCTTCTTTTAATCGGGAAGCTCCAGCCAACACTGTCAACCATGGGTACCCATTAACACGACTGGCACATCACTGTCACAGTCTTCAGCATCACAGCAACCACGAGTTACCTCTGTACAGCAACACACAGACCAGTATGTTAGCATTGTTGTTGTTAGGTATCAAACACAACTCATAGCGACCCTATGAACGGTGGATCTGAACCCCATCCTATCCTGTGCCATCTTCACACTTCCTGACACACTGGAGTTTATTGAGGCAGTCATCGTGTCCATCCACCTGGTTGAGGGTCCTCCCCTCCCTCGCCCACCCTCCACCCTTCCAAGCATCATACCCCTCTCCTAGCAGACTGCCCAAAATATGTGAGGTGAAGCCTCATCATCCTTGCCTCCAAGGAGCACTCTGGCTGCACCCTCTCCAAGACACATTTATTTGTTCTTTTGCAGTCCATGAGATGTTCGTGGTTCTTCTCTAACACTACAGCTCAAAAGCATCAATCCTTCCTCTGTCATCTCTATTCACCGTCCAGCTCTCAGATGTACAGCAAGTGTCCAGAAAGATTATGGCCTGAATCAGACGCACTTAGTCCTCAAACTGACATCATTACTCCTAAATAATTTAGAGAGGTCCCTAACTGCAGACTTTCCCAATGCAGTATGTCTCCTGATTTCCTGACTGCTGGTACCACATGTGTTAACTGTGGATCCAGGTAAGATGAAGTTGTCAACAATTTCAATCTCTTCTCCATGCACCATGATGTTGCCTATTGGCTCAGTGGTAAGAACCTTTGTTTTCTTAACATTGAGATGCAATCCAAATTGAAGGCTGCATTCCTTGATCCTCAGCAACAAATGTCTCAAGTCCTCACTTTCAGCAAGCAAGGTTGTGTCATCTGCATAATACAGGTTATTGAAGTGTCTCCCTCTGATCCTGATGCCACATTCCTCCTCAGAGATTCCAGCTTCTCACTAGAGAAATAATTTTGTTCTGATAGCCATTTCAAGAAACTGTGCAATAATTTCGGCAGTAACATGTTGCTAAACTGTATGTTCCATAGTATAAACTGGCCCAGCTTGGTTACCACTCCCTGATAACATCCTGTACCTGGCCCAGGATCTTGACACCCATGAGAAGTCAGAAACAATAACAACTCCTGAATACAAAGAAAACTCAATTGCCAACCACAACAAAGTATGTGTAACCCCACCCCCATGCGCCACATAAACATGATCTCCACATATAAACCCAATCCTTGCTTTCCCTCAGGGTCAGAATGGTTTGTGCATCAGCTGACATTCTTGACCCAAACACTTAATAAAGAACTTAGCTGAATCCTAAAGTTTGGCTGTTTAAAATTTCACATTTTCTGCTGTAAGATTTAGAGACCCCAGCAAGATCCTCAGCTCATTTTTAGTCTCTACGCCAAACAAATATGTCTTAGAGATGGTGCAGCCAGGGAGCTATTTGAGGCAGGAATGATGAGGCCTCACCTCACTTACTTTGGACATGTTGCTAGGAGGTGCTTTGGAGAAGGACATGATGCTGGGAACAGTGGAGGGTCAGTGAAGGAGAGGAAGACAGACTCTCATGAGGCAGATTCACACTGTGACTGCTGCCATGGGCTCTTGTCTGTCACGAAGTGTGAGGATGGCGCAGGACAGAACAGAGTTCAGATCTTTTGTTCACAGGGTCACTATGAGTCGTGCTTGCAGAACTCACTCAGTGCCAGCCACAGCTTTTGGAGAAGAAAGGGGAAACAGCACCGTCTGCAACTTTCCAATATCCCCTTTTCTTTTCAACCGTGACTGAGATGACTCAAAGAGCTCTTTCTCAGAATCAACAGACCATCATAAGCACCATCTCTGGTGAGTCTGACTCTCTGTAATTCCAATTTCTGTAACAGTCTTTAATTCTTGTTCCTGTAATGGTCATTAAGTTCAGATGTGAACTGACCATGACTACTGGCCATAATTCAGATGCTAGTGGTCAGTTAGTCCCTGGTTTCTGGTCTGTTTTACCTGAGTTTCTGGCTTGTGTTGTCTGTTTATTTGTTTCGCTGTGGGTTTATTGGGAAAGAAAGTAATAACCTATGAGTGTTCTAATGAATGATTTTGGGTGTGCTTGTAACCAGCTGCTGCCTGCAATAAGCTGCACTGCATGGCTCCATGGCCAGGAAAGCCCAAGCTATGAAGTCTGATCAGTTCCTAAACTACAGTACCACGGTCACGTCATAGGGAATAACGGAGACTCACCTCCCTTGTGGAGGCTGACCTGGATCTGCATTTATATGGGCGCTCCTTATCCAACATGAACCTATGTTCCCACAAGAGATGCAGTCAGGCAGAAGCCTGTGTGACCTCTGAATTCAGGGGAACCCCAACTTTGTCTTTTTTTTTTGTCTGTGCCACTAAGGCACTCTCAAGCAATAGGGGAAGGTTCTGTTTAACCCTGCCCTCTTTTAACACTATTTCTACCTCTTCTTTCTCTTCCATTTATCTAACACACCACGGCCACTGCTTCCTCTTTCTTTTTCCTTTTAATTACTGTTTAACTCATTTTTTCCCATAATGAGCTCCTTTCAGTCAGAATTGATTGCCCTGAACTGTTCAGTTCAGAATTTCTCTGAGATTCTCCAGAAATTGAGTTAAAATGTCTTCCACTTGCCTCCATACCCTTTGCAAGGCCTTTTTAAAATATCAACTAGCTATCATAAAGCACTTTTTTTTGCCCAAAGTCCAAGAAGTCTAGTCTGTTGTTACTAGAAACCCTGGTCACACGAATCAGTTTCCTTATATTAATTCCTGGCTTGTTTTCAACCAGACCCTTCCCCCTGGGGTCTGCAAATGCACCTCCTCCAACTCCTTCCTGCCTAGGGGCCCCCTTAGCTGTACTCATACTCCTTATTTCCACTGCCCTGAAGCCTGGGTATGACACAGTGAAAAAGCTGTTACATGTTACATTTAAAAGTGTTCATTCCAGAATAAAAGCTAGGAATACAAAGGGTGTTGTGTAAGAACCCAATATCTTCTGGTCCTCCTCAGGCATCTTCTGTTACTACTGTCTTCTCCTTGTAGGTATAAAACAATGTTCTTCCTTTGCCCAGAGGGCAAGGGGAGAGCTGCCCAGGTTATGTTAAACCTGCCCAGAGAACTAGAGGAAAAAACCCTATTAGTAAGCACTGCTGTGCTCAGAACTCCTAATCTGCTCCCAGCCCTCCAAGAACCAGGCCCTGACAGCAGTCTTAGAAGAGCTGGAGGCAAGAAGGATTTATGATTTCCTTCTAGAGCTTTGAACCAGCACATTCTCAGTCAATCTCCCTGCTGAAAACTTCCCATTCTGCTCAATATACTGAATTGGAAGCAACACTTTTAATAAAATCCCAGGTATAAGAATCCTAAAGTCTAAATACCTGGGGATCTTGTTGACATGTAGACTGATTCTATATATCCGCAGTAGAAAACCTACCCAGAATAAAACCCTGGTCTCTTCCAATGGTACTTGAACTCCTTATCCTCCGTAGGGATGTTCTCTGAGTTTTTTTTCTCTCTAAGCAAAACTTCTTTTAAATTGTACAGCACTCTTCTGTCAATTTGTTGTACTGAGGTAATCTGGGTTTGCTATGAGGCTGAACCTTGTGCCACTGGGGGTCAAATGCTATAATGGCTGCCCATGGTGGACAGTTTTTGGTGGAGCCCTCAGTTAAAGACAGGCTTGGAAGCAGGAGTGGCATCCACTTCCTAAACTACACGCCTCTGGAAACTCTATGAACCTGGAGAAACAACAATAGTTCTAGAAAGGCTTTAGGCCTTTTGTTCATTGGGTTGTGATGAGTTGTGCTTGAGTGAAAGAGAAAACAAAGAACAAGGGAGGAAGGATCATGAAAAGACCACCTTTCTCTCTATTCTGGGGTGAATGAACTTAGCCCAGTGTAATAGCAATACCAAAAGCCTCTGATTTTTCATTTCTCTAGCCATTTCCCCCTAACCAGTGAACGCTCTAAGCCCCCACTTGTCCTACCTAACCAGGAAACTTCTGAATCTTCCCTAGATGCAAGCGTATCTTCTTCTCTGCTGAAAAAGTTACCCTGGAAAATCTACCAAGAACCACTCAGGAAAAGCATGACCAATTATAAGAAGTATGCCAGTTAGCTCTACTGAGTGGGACCCCCAAAATCATAGCAGGGTCCCAGTCATTAGATGTTTACCATCAAGCTTTACTGTTAGGTCTCTGAGCAGCTTTTCAGAAAGCTACCAACTTAAGCAAAACTACTGAAGTAATGCTGGGTCCAGAAGAATCTGCAGCGGCATTTCTGAAGAGACCTTGTGAAATTTTTCACGTGTACACCCCTTTTTTGATCCAATGACTCCTGAGAACACTTAAGGCCCTAAACTTAGCCTCAGTCAGCCATGGACATCTGCAAAAAAACTCCAGAAGCTTGAGGGGTTTGCTGGTATGAGTATTAGTCAGGTTTTAGAAGTCTTCAACAATATGTTGATTACCTGCTTCTTGCTGTATAGACACTGATGTCAGCTGCCTGAAAGACATACACAAACTGCTCCAACTGCTAACCACCCTCAAACTATAAAGTTTCTCTCAAAAGGACAAAAATATGTCAGCAAACAGTTACCTTCTTAAACTTTAAACTCACACAGTACCTGAAAACTAACAACAGACTGGAAAAATGCTATCCTGTGTATTCCAATGGTAGCCCCTACATAGAAAGGCGCTCTGAGAGTTTCTCAGAGCAGCAAGATACTGCAGATTCTAGATACCAGGATTTGTGGAAGAGGCAAGGCCACTTTATGCAGCGAAAGTGCACCCAAACCAACAACTGATCTGGAATAAGGAAGAGCAACATGCCTTTGATACTTTGAGACAAAAATTAATCAGTGCTTCTGCAATGGTACTGCCAAAGGTAACAAGACCTTGTCACCTCTTGGTCCATGGGCATTCTACAGTAGCAAAGAGTGCTAACCCAGACCTGGGGCCTTGGACATGTCTAGTCGCATGTATCAAAGAGACTTGAACCAGTTGTGCAGGGCTGGCAGGCCTGCCTGTGGTCAATAGCCCCCACTGCCCTGTTAGTGAAAAAGAGCTGATAAACTCACCTTGGGAAGGACCTCAGCATAACAACCCAGAATGCCACTCAAACCCTCCTCTCTGGAGAGGGGGAGTGGGGGTGAGAGTGGGGGTGGGGGAAAGTGGCTAACACTCACTCAACTCACTCAATATCAGAGCCTAATGCTTAGAAATAAGCGTATAACTTTGACTACCACCAGGCCTCTAAACCCAGCTACCTTACTTCTGAACTCTGAGAATACAATAGAACATGACTGTGAACAAGTACTTGATACTGTTTATTCCTACAGACCAGTTCTCAAAGACTGTCCCTTCCCAGATGCAGAAACTTTGTTCATTGATGGTAGTGTTTCATATATAATGAAACTCGGACAGCTGGGACTGCGGTTACCACAACCGAAGCTGTAGTGTAGGCTGAAAGCTTATCCCAAGAAACCTCAGCTCAAAAGGCTGAACTCATTGCCATGGTCTGGGCACTCCAGTGGGCTGAAGGTAAGAATTTATACTAATAGCCATTACACCTTGCAACCGTGCATGTGCATAGAGCACCATACAAAGAAAGGGGCTCCGTACAGCCGCTGGAAAGACTGTTAAAAAGGCTTCTGAGATTTTTTAAAGCTTCCTACAAGCTGTGTGGCTGCCATCAAAGGTAGCAATAATCCACTGCCAAAGACATCAGACTGGAGAAGAACCCGTGGTAAAAAGGAAATCAAATGGCAGACGCCTTGGCGTGGCAGGCAGCTCTCGGTGCTGAAGCCACACAGCCCACCCCAATCCTTTTAGCCTCTGTCCTACTAACAACCCTAAAATATTCAGAATCTAGAAAAGACTTCGCAAAACAATGAAAAAACCTATCTTAGTCAAAAGATGGTGAGACCTGTCAAATTCAAGAATATTTATTCTTAAAACTGTAGTCAGACAACTTGTAGAAATAATTTTACTGAACTCAAGCCAGCACCCTTCAGTTATAAATATCTTCTTGTAGCTGTGTGAACCTTTGCTGGGTGAGCTGAAGCTCTCTCACATGCACTGAGATGGCTAAAGAAGTTATAAAGCTTCTTGTCAAGCTGTAAAGTTGTAAACCCCCAGTATGGATTGTGACTTGTGTGTGTATAAATATTATTCTGTCTCTCACAACACTGTATTTCAAGATGGATCTAGAAATGACCTATAAACTATGAAAGTGACCTCGTTTTTCCTCACCTTATCATTTCTGGTGTAGTAGATCATAGGCTGTCTGATTCAAAATAACACATACCAATCCATCTCATTTCATCAATACCTAGTATGTCGATATTTATGTGTTTCATTTATTTCTTTGGGCATATTGTCCATAAAAAGAGACATCATGCTTGGGAAGGTCGAGGGACAACACAAGAGAAGAAGACCCTTGATGAGATGGATTGACTCAGTGACTGGGTTAATGAGATAGGTGAGTCAGAGACAATAAGGTTAGAACAGAACAAAGTAAGGTTCAGAACTATTGTACACAGGGTTGCTATGAATTACAAGCAACTCAACAGCACATAATATAACATAACAACATAACATAACAACATTTCTTTCTTAATGATGTATGTTTTCCTATATTTGTGATTCTCACATTCCACATTCCATCCATTAGTATCTGCTTAGACTGCTTCTTCTGCTTTGTGTTTTTAAACTGGAGGGCTCGGCCTCATGTGCCATATCTACTACTCTGCTCTAAGTGTGTACCTAGGGTTTTCGAAGCCCTGTTATTTTGGAAGTGGCCTACCCTGTCTACAACCTGAACCAAAGAGGAGAAAATAGATTAATTCTATCAAGTTTTACAAATCACAAATCAATCAAATGTGCAACCAAGATGCATTAATAATAATGGGTGACTGGAATGCAAAAGTTGGAAATGGGAAGAAGGATCAGGAGTTGGAAAACATGGTCTTCTGACAGAAATGAGGCTTTGGCTAGAAAGAATTGTGTACAATCAATAATT
The DNA here is from genome assembly GCF_000299155.1 of Elephantulus edwardii. Lineage (NCBI taxonomy): Eukaryota > Metazoa > Chordata > Mammalia > Macroscelidea > Macroscelididae > Elephantulus > Elephantulus edwardii. The sequence goes on from NW_006399956.1 coordinate 948,082, forward strand.
TATTCATTGAAAATGCCCTTTATAAAAACATAAATGATGACTACATTCATGGACCTCCATGATGGTGTGCACAGGAATTATGTCAACTACATCTGTGGAAAAAATTGTTGGAGAAGCTTAATATCAGCTAGGTGTTGACTGTGGAACAGACCATCAACTACTCATACACAAGTTTAAACTAAAGGTAAAGAAGGTTAAATCAAACTCACAGGAACCAAAATGTGATCTTGAGACTATCCCATCTGAATTTCAAAACCATCTCAGGAAGAGATTTGAGGCCTTGAACATTAATTAATAAGGACCAGATGAGCTGTTGGAGGGTAACAAGCATATCATCCAGGAAGAATGCAAAAGTTCATTACAGTGCAACTATGAATGAATGGAAATCCAAAACCTTAATAAATGTTCATTAAAAGTAATAAAATTTTAAAAATGTGCAACAATAAAAAGTTTATTAGAAAAATAGAAAAAGAGGAAAAGGCTGAGATGGATGTCAGAATAGACTCTAAATATTACACATAAAGAGCTGAAAAGCCAAAGGAAAGGGAAGAAAGCAGGAAGTTAAGGAGCTGAACAGAAGATTTCAGAGGGCAGCATGAGAAGACAAAGCCAAGTATTATAATGACATCTGCAAAGAGCTGGAGTGAGAAAGTCAAATGGGCTGAACTTGCTAGGTGTTTCTTAAGCTGAAAGAACTAAAGAATGAATCCAAGCATCAAGCTGCAATATTTCAGGCTTCTATTAGTAGAATGAGCTCTGGTGAACTAGTGACAAAGCTGCACAGCAATCCAAAAGCACACAGTTTGAGGCCACCAGCTGCCCTGCAGAAGAAGGACAGGCAATCTCCTCCTGTATTATGTACCTCTGAAAACCTGCTGGAGGGTAAGCTATGGACTGGTTCTGTCTCTATTGTACACAACAATAGTGACAATGGGTAGAATACTGAATAATCCACAAAGCATTAAAAGCAGATGAAAGGAGTATACAGAATCACTTTACCAAAAACAACCAGCTGACACAGAAGAGTTTCAAGAAACAACATATGATCAAGGGGCAATGGTGATTAAGGAGGAAGTTCAGGCTACTCTGAAGGAACTGGCAAAAAGCAAGGCCCCAGGAATTGACAGAATACCAACTGACATAGTCCAACAAATAGATGCTGCACTGGATGTGCTCACCAGGTTGTGCAAAAAAACAAACAAACAAACAAACAAAAAAACCATCTGGAGGACAACTACATGACCAACTGACTGGAAGAGATCCATATTTATTTCCATTAAAAAAAAAGGTGACTTGACAAAGTGTGGAAATTATCAAATAATATCACTATTAACATATGCAAGCAAAATCCTGCTGAAGATTATAAAAAAATTACCGGAACAGTGCATCAACAGAGAACTACCAGAAATACAAACTGTGTTTAGATAGATAGTGGCACTAGAGACATTAGCACCAATATCTGATGGGTCTTGGTTGAAAGCAAAGGGTCCTAGAGGAATGTCTATCTGTGCTTCATTGACTATGCAAAAGCATGACTGTGTGTATCACAAAAAATTGTTTCTAATCTTGAGAAGAATGAGAATCTCAGAACACTTGATTGTGCGCGTGTGAAACCTATACTTGGACCAGGAAGGAGTCCCTAGAACAGAACAAAAAAACACTGCATAGTTCACAATCAGGGAAGGGGTGTGTCAGGGATGTGTCCTGTCTCCAAATCTTTTCAATCTATATGCAGAACAGATCATTCGGGAGTCTGGGCTTTATTAGGCAGCAATGTGGCATTGGGATTGGAGGAAGACTTATCAGCAGCCATTATGCAGATGACACAATGTTGCTTGCCAAAACTCAGGAGGACCTGAAGCACTTGCTGCAGAAGGTCAAGGACTGCAGTCTTCAAGATGGGTTGAAGCTCAACATCAACAAAATGAAGATTCTCACCACTGGGCCATTTGGCAGTACCATGATGGATGGAGAAGAGATTGAAGTTAACAATTTTAGCTTGCTTGGTTCCACAATCAACCCTCTTGGCACCAGCAATCAGAAAATCAAAAGATAAATTGCACTGGAGAAGTCTGCTGTCAGGGACTTCTCCAAAGTGCTATAGAATAATGATATCAGTGCAGAAACTAAGGTGTGTTCTGATTCAAGCCATGATCTATGCAATTTCTTGCTATGCATCAGTCTAAGGATTGTCTAAGAATGATAGAAAAAGAATCAATGTCTTTGACTTGTGGTGCTGAAGAACAGTCTTGAAAATACCATGGATTACTAAGAGAACAAACAGGTCTGTCTTGGAGAGGGTGAAACCAAGTTTGTCCTTGGAGGCAAGAATTTTGAAGCTCCATCTCACATATTTTAGACATGTGGCCAGGAGGGACTAGTCACTGGAGAAGGACATGGCAGAGGGACAGTGTAGGAGAGGAAGCCCTTGTATGAGATGGATCGACACAGTAACTGGGATAATGGAGGTAGGTGTGTCAGAGTCAGTGAGATTGACTCAGGATAGGACAGAGTTCAGGGCTATTTTGCAGAGGCTTACTGTGAGTTGGAGGCAACTCAATGACCCATAACAACAACAGAGTTAGCAAAACTGGTTGGTTATCTATTTGCCAAAAATTGAATCAAGATTATATCATATATAAAAACTAACTCAAGATGGATCAAGGACTTGGAAGTAAAAAACTATAGAAGTCATCAAATGGATAGGCTGGAGAGCATTATGCTGAGTGAACTAACTCAGCTTATGAGAACAAATACTGCATAAGACCATTATTGTAAAAATAGAAAGATAACCAATAAGATGTGTATATCTATCCAAAGAGGAAAAGGGATAAGGAGGTGACAGTGTGAAGTTAGGGAAATCACAAGGTCACAGAATTTGGGGGGTGGAGGGAGAGGGTGAAGGAATTAGGAAACATCTAGTGGAGATCTGAAAAAACAGGGTAATAGTGGGCATTGGTCAGTGGTGATTCATTTTATAAGACAATGTATGGGAATGGTAGTAGGAAACACAATGTAAATGGAAAAACAAATAATAAATTGCAGTTTTCCCCTGGTCTGTCTCTGTCTTTCTCTCCAGACCAAAGAGTCCTGCCCAGGATCCCCCTTAATAAAGCTGCTTTAGATTTCAAAAAAAGAAAAAATATATAACAAATTGTTTAAAAAAAGAAGTCATCAAAGTAAAAATAGAGACAAACTTATGAACCTTAAAGTATGACATAAATTTACTTTCAAATATAACTAAAAATATACAATAGATGATACACTAGATGATGGAGGTAATCTAAAAGTTAAATCTTTATGTGCATAAAAAATTTCTCTAAAAGAATAAAAATATATAGAGTGGGAAAATATATTTGACAATGACATTTCTGATCTTTTCCAACAATTTTTCCCACATATGTAATCAACCTGATTCCTGTGTAGGCCAATCAGGTGAGGTTCATATGTATATTTGCCATTTGTGTTTCTTATAAAAAGATATTGGCAATGGATTAAATCATTGCTTGTACAGAATTCTATCATTCTATCTCCAGCCTCATTTCTGTCACCAAGTCTATGTTTCCCAACCACTGATCTTTCTTCCCTGTTCCCAACTTTTGTATTACAGTCACTAATTACTATCTCAGTTACATGTCTGATTGATTTCAGATTGCAACAGTTGGCAGAAGTCATCTATAACGAAGCCAGGTGATGATTGTGGATCAGATCATCAACAGCTCACATGCAAGTTCAAACTGAAGCTAAAGAAGACCAAACAAAATCCACAAAAACCAAAGACTGACTTTAAGTCTATTCCTACTGATATAAAGATCATCTCAGGAACAGGGTTGAGGCCTTGAACAATAATGAACAAAGAACAGATGAGCTGTTGGAGTATAACAAGAATATATCATCCATGAAGAATGCAGAAGTTCCTTACAAAGACTGAAGAAGAAAAGACCAAAATGGATGTCAGAAGAAACTCTGAATCTTGCACCAGAGTGCCAAGAAGCCAAAAGCAAAGGGAAGAAATCATGATGTTAAGGATATGAACAAAAGGTTTCAAAGTGCAGCACAGGAATACAAAACAAAATATATAATTAAATGTGCAAAGAGTTGAAGTTAGAAAATCAAAAGGGACAAATTTGCTCAGCATTTCTTAAGCTGAAGGAACTGAAGCACAAATCCAACCATTGAACTGCAATACTTAAGGGTTCTGTGGGCAGAATGTTGAATGATCTAGGAAGCATCAAAAGAAGACGGAAGGAGTACACTGAGTCACTGTACCAAAAAGAACTGGTTGACACAGAAGAATTTAATGAAACAACATATGACCAAGAGGTTATGATGATAAAGGATAAAGTTCAAGCTGCTCTGAAAGAACTGGAAAAAGTAAGGCCCCAGGAATTGACAGCATACCAGTTAATATATTTCAACAAACAGATGTTGCCCTAGATGTGCTCACCAAGTGTCTCAAAAAATCCGGAGGACAACTGCTTGGCCAATTGACTGCAAGAGATCCACATTTATTCCCGTTCCAAAATAAAGTGACCTGGCAGAGTGTGGAAATTATTGAACAATATCATTACTATCACATGCAAGCAAGACCTTGATAAAAATTATCCAAAAATGACTACAGACACACATCAACAGACAAATGCCAGTGTGAAGGCTGGGTTTAGAAGTTGCTGTGGCACTAGGGACATTATAGCCAATGTTAGACAGACCTTAACTGAAAGCAGAGAGTAGTACCAGAGGAATGTCTATCTGTGTTTTATTTGACTGTGTGGATCACAACAAAGTGTGGCTGACGTTGAGAAGAATGGGAATCCCAAAATACTTGATAGGGATTATGTGAAACCTAGACTTGGCCCAGGAGGAAGTCATCAGAACAGAGTAAGGAAACGCAAGCAATGGATTTGAAACACATGCCTTTATGATTGCAGCATAGCTTCTTACCAATAAGGCACCAGACCTCCCTGTTGTTGTTGTTGTTGTTATGTGCCATCAAGTCACCTGTGACTTATAGTGACTCTGTGTATAATAGCTATGATCCTTGCCCTATTATGAGCCAGTTTCACTGTCTCCAACACATCTATCTCTACTACTCCAGTTACTCTGTCAATCTATTTCATCCAAGATCTTCCTCTCCTATTCTGTCCCTCTACCCTTCCAAGTATGATGTCCTCCTCTAAGGTGTGATCCCTGCTAGCCATGTTTCCAAAGTATGTGAGCTTCATGCAAATCAAAACAATGGTGAGATGGTTATTTCACCCCAATAATAACTTTAAACTTCAATTAGACAGGAAATAATAAATACTGGTGAAGATACTGGGACTCTCAAACACTACTAGTGGGAATGTAAATGTGCAACCACTATGGAAAGTAGTTAGGCATTCTTAAAAAGTAGAAAATAAAAATATCAATTGATCCAGAAATTCATTGCTAGATATATCTATCTTAAGGAAATAAAAGCTGTGACATGAAGAGACATGAGCACATCCATGTTCAATGGAGCATTATTCATTAAAACAAAGAGATAAAAACAGCCCAAGTGTCCAATGGATAGATGGATAAAGAAACATTTGTCACACACGTGTACAGTCACACAATGGAATCGTATACAACATTGTAAAACCACAAATTCGTAAAATACCCCATGAGTAAATCTACAGAACGTTATGCTGAGTAAAAGAAGTCAATCACAAAAGGGAAAATATTGTATAAGTCCACTATTACAAAAAGCGAAAGAAATGTTCATTTACAAAAAAAAAGAATCAGGGGGGAGGGGGGATTAAGAAAAAAGTGCAACAATGAATGAATGAAAATATAAAATCTCTGTAAATGTTCATTAAAATTAATAAATTAAAATAAAAAATCAGTCTTGTACAGTTATCAGAGAGGGAAGGGACAGCAAAAATTTAGCAAATAAATAATAGTCACTAAGATGAGTGGCCTAGTGGAAAGAAGTGGCACTACAATCCTGAAGGCACTTGGTTCAAAGCCACTAACTGCTCCACAGGAGAAGGATGGGCAATCTCTTCCCATGCAAGTAAGAGCCTCTGAAAACCTGCCTGAGGGTCAGCTACAATTTGGTTCCAACTTGAAAGTACACCACAACAACAAGATGAGTGAAAGGGAAAGGCAATATAGAATATGTGGTGATTAGGTGTTCTGAGTATATAAAAAATATTACAAAATGTCTGGTGATACAATCCATCTTACAGGAACCCTAAGAGACACGAATGTTGTCTGTTGTTATATGCCATCGAATTACTTGTGACTCATATCTACCCTATGTACAAGAGCCCTAAACCCTGCTCTATCTTGTGCCAACCTCACTGTCACTGACACACCCACTCCCATTACTCCATTCACAGAATTGATCCATCTCATCGAAGGTCTTCCTCTCCTGTGCTGTCCCTCACAAAAGAGTGGTCCCTCCTTTCAACATGCCCAAAGTATGTGAGATGAGGCTTCAGAATCCTTGACTCCAAGGAGTAGCCTGGTTTCACCCTCTCCAGGGCAAACCTGTTTGTTCTCCTATTAGTCCACGGTATATTCAACACTCTTCTCCAGTACCACAGGCCAAAGGCATTAATTCTCTTTCTATCATCCTTAGTCACTGTCCAACTCTCCGACGCATAGCACACAACTGCAATGACTATGGCCTGAGCACCTTAGTTTCCAGCCTAACATTGTTTCCTTTCAGTACTCTTGAGAGGTCCCTCAAGCTGACTTTCCCAATGCAATTTGTCTCTTGATATCCTGGCCGCTGGTATCAAGAGTGTTGACTGTGCAGCCAAGCAAACTAAAACTGTTAACTATCTCAAACTCTTCACCATCCATAATGATGCTGCCAATTGGCCCAGTGGTGAGAATCTTTGTTTTCTTGATGTTGAGCTTCAATCCATATTGAAGGCTGCAATCCTTGACCTTCTGTAGCAAGCACCTCAGGTCCTCTTCAGTTTCAGACAGCAGGGTTGTATAATCGCATAATGCAGGTTGCTTATGAATTTTCCATCAATCCTGATGCCACATTCCTCCTCATACAGCCCAGCATCCCGGATGATCTGTTCTTCATACAGACTGAAAAGGTGTGGAGACAAAATACATCCCTAGTGAACCCCTTCCCAATTTTGAACCATGCAGTGGCTCTTTGCTCTGTTCTGATGACTGCCTCCTGATTCAAGTATAGGTTTCACATAAGCACAATCAAATGTTCTGAGATTTCCATTCTTCTCAGAGTCAGCCACATCTTCTTGTGATCTATGTAGTCAAAATCCTTTGCATAGTCAATGAAGCACAGATAGACATTCCTCTGGTACTCTCTGCTTTCAGCCAAGATCCATCTCACATTAGCTAAGAGACATTACTGTCATTATTGTTACTCCCACTTCACTACTGAAGAATCAGGATTAGCTGTAGGATCTCAGACCACACAGACAATGAGCAGCAGAGTAGAATTTGAAAACAGCTCTTCCAGGCTAGCAGTGTAGTTGAGCATTCAGCTGCTCATTAAAAGGTCAGCAGTTTGATCCCACCAGTCCCTCCAAGATAAAAGGTGCAGTAATCCTCTGGAAACCCTATGAACCTCGAGAAGAATGAAAGTTATACAAAACTTCAGGTCTTTCCTTCATAGAGTCGCTACGAGTTGCCTACGACTTGATGGCACTAAACAACGACGACTTGACATGAATCTGCTCTGTAAAGACTGGATATCCTAAGGAACAGTTCTATTCCTAATATGAGTTTGCCTTCACTATTAGGCATAACTGACTGATTCAATGGCACAAAAGAACAGATTGTGCTGATGTTTTTTCTCTCCGAATGCTGCCTGCTTAGAGCCTGTTTAGATTCAGTTCCCACTTTTTCTGCCCTGAAGTGCTACTCTGTAAACAATGTAAACATTTACAGGTAATCCTGTATTTGTCATCATAACAGAGGAGTTGAAGAGCTTTAACATTCTTTACTGTAGCTTATCTGGGGTAACATAACCCCCAAGGTGGTGGGGCATTATTTTGTTCCCATGATTTCTCACTTTATTTCTGGTATTTCCTTATGCCCAGATCAGAGCTGTTAGATGCAAACCAGGCTATAGGTACTATTCAGTACAAAGTGTAATTAGAAAAAAATAATATTGTTATACTTAAGAAAGAACACTTTAGTTAGTCCAGTATAAGAAGTCCTGGTGGTGTAATGGTTAAACAGTTGGTTGTTAATTGAAAGGCTGCAGCTTGAACATACTATCTACTCTGAAGGACAAAGATGTGGCATTCTGATTGTCTAGATTATGACCTTGAAGACTCTATGAGTTAGCTGTACTCTGTCCTATAATATCTTCATGAGTCAAAAATTACTTGAGTGCAATGGAGTTGATGTTGAATTTTTATACAAGAATTTGGCAGCTTAAAATGTATTTTCATATTTGCTTCCTTTTAAGGAAATTTAAGAGAAAGACAGACTCCATTATATTCTCTTGAACTTTGAGAGGATGAAACAAACGCAGACCAGGAGATCTGTCCCAGTTCATTCAGATAAGAACAGTTGTACAATATTTGGTAGAATGTCTGTCAGGTGGTGTGAAGTTCACAATTCTTAACTTTGACATTATCATGCTCAAGGACATGTATACTATGACAGGGGAGACCCAAATATTAAGCAGACTAAAAGGAGCCATAAATGTACAGATTTGTGTTGAAAAAAACCCCACAAAAAAACAGAGCAACTATTATGGTAAACTCAGAGTAATCACATCACTCTTTGTCATAATTATGGTGGATTGCATGTTGCTATGATGCTGAAAAGCTATGCCACCAGTATTTCAAATCTCAGCAATGTCACCTGTAGTGGACAGGTTTTGGCAGAGTTTCAGAATACAACAGAATTAAAAAGACTTGGCAATGTGCTTCTTTTTAAAAAGCCAGCCACAAAAAAAGCCTTATTAATAGCAACAGAACACAACACCAGATGAGCCCTTGAGTTTGGGAAGCACTCAGCATACAGCTGTGGAAGAGCTTCCGCCTCAAAACAGAGTCCACTTTAATTATGTGGAGAGAATAAAGCTTTCCAGGCCCTCATGTGGTAATGCAGCATAGCTCAAAATGAAAAGGAACAGCAGAAAATACCCACTCATAATCCGAACATGGAAAGTACGAAGAACGAATCCAGAAAAACTGAAGCTGTGAAAAACAAAATGGGACACTTGAAGATTGATATCTTACACATTAGTGAATGGAAGGGATTGGGACTGGTGATTTTTAATCAGACTTATTGTCTACTGTGCTGGGAATAATGTACTGAAGAGAAATGTTGCCTCATTCACTATAAAAATCAAAACAACTAACAAAAAAAGGGAAACTCAGTGTAAGATCTATTCTGAAGTGTAACACTGTCACCAATAATATCCACAGAAAAAGAAACTAAGTTAATCCAACTATTAATCAAATGTATGTACTAAGTACTAATTGCAAAGATGGAGAAATTGAAGATTTTACTACTGCCTCCAGTCTGAAAATCATTACACATGCAATAAAGATACACTAATAATTACTGATGTTTTAGAATGTGAACATTGAATACAAAAGATTAGTATGTGGCAAGTATGGCCTTGGTGATAGAAATTATACCAGTGCCTGAGATAGCATGGTATATTTTGGCAAGTCAACTGTTCTACCCAGCCCAGGATCTATGAAGCGCCACATACTCAGTACCAAAGTATGAGTCCTTTAATAGCCAGCAGCTGAGGGCGAGCTCATGCTGCAAAGGACCCCAGACCATGAATGATTTAATAAGCAAGCTTTATAAAGGAAAAACCATCAACAGATGGGTTACAGTTAGGCTTTGTTCTGGAACATGCTGACCTTACTCTAAAATGCAAAAGCAACTTACAGAAGCAGATAGCATCCTGAGTGATTAACACTGGACCCTGCTAGCAGACAGCTCCTTATAGATGCAGGAAATCCCCTGCCACGTGGTTTCACAGAACACCTTATTTTACTCTCTACATTCAAACAAGCAGTATATTAAGCTACTCTAAATAACCTACTTAAGGAAAGCAAGGCATTTATAAAAATGAATTAACTCCTGGGTAAGATGAAAGCAAGGCATTTATAAAAATGAATTAACTCCTGGGTTAAGATGGAGTTTATTAAGCTAATTCAAATACTTCACAACAACCTATTAACTGCAAATATCTCTTTGCAACAACATAAATAGTAATTATACATATAGATCTCACTGTATGGAATAGCAGGAAGTAAATCTGTGAAAAGAGATAATGGAAAAAATTAATATTATCATCAGAATAAGACAAGGGAAAAACTGTGAAATATATCATCAATGGCTCGTTATGCAAATGACACAACCCTGCTTGCTAAAACAGACGAAGATCTGAAGTGCTTGCTGTAAAAGGTCAAGGACTGCAGCCTTCAATATGGATTGAAGCTCAACATCAAGAAAACAAAGATTGTCATCACTGCTCCAATTGGCAGTATCATTATAGACGATGAAGAGATTGAGATTGTTAACAGTTTCAGTTTATTTGGCTCTACAATCAACACTCTTGGTAACAGCAGCCAGGAAATTAAAAGACAAACTGCAGTGGGAAGAAAATCTGCTGTCAGAGACCTCTCCAAAGTACTAAAGATCAATGATATCAGTCTGCAGACTAAGGTGCACCTTATACAGGCCATGGTCTTTGCAATTCTTTCCTATGCATCAGAAAACTGGACAATGACTAGGAGAGTTGATGCCTTTGAACTTTGGTGTTGGAGAAGAATATTGAATATACATACCATGGACTGCTAGGAAAACAAACAGGTTCATCCTCGAGAGGGTTAAGCCAGGCTGCTCTTTGGAGGCAAGGATTCTGAAACTTTGTCTGACATACTTTGGACATGATGCAAGGCAGGATCAATCCTTGGAGAGGGATGTCATGCTTAGGAGGGTGGAGGGACAGCCAAGGAGAAGAAGACGCTCAATGAGGCAGATGGATTCAGAGACTCGGGTAATGGGGATAGGTGTGTTGGAGGCAAGGTAAGGGATAGGGCAGGTTTAGGGCTCTTGTACGTAGGCTGTGAGTTGCAGGTGACTCAATAGTACATAACAACCACCACCACAACAAGAAGTACAAGTTAAGTTAAAGCAAAGGAAAACTGAAATATGGCCATAAAAATCAAAGTACAATCTGTGCATATCTCGTTTCTATTTATAGATCACCTCAAGAATAGATTTGATACATTGAATATTATTGACCAAAGACCAAATGAGTTGTAGGAAGGCATTAAGAATGTTGAACATGAATAAACAAAAAGTCATTAAATACAGCAAATAAAGATCAAAATAGATGCCAAAAGAGACTCTGAAACTTGCTCTTCAGTAGAGTAGCTAAAGCAACTGTAAGAAATAATGAAGAGCTGAACAGAGTTTAAAGCATCATTTGACATTAAAAAGTACTACAGTGCAATGTGCAAAGACTTGAAGTTAGAAAACCAAAAAGGAAAGGCACATTTTAATTTCTCACACTGAAAGAAATGAAGAAGAATTCAAGCCTCAGCTACAAAAGTAAAGGCTTCTATGAACAAAATAGGGAGCTCTGGTGTCCAGGTGGTAAGGAGCTGTGCGGCTCACCCACAGGGACTTGATTCAAATCCACCAGCGGCTGCATGGGAGCTGTCACTTCCCATGCAAGTTACTGAGTCTGAAAAACCCACTGTGGGTTCAGTTATGGATTGGTTCCAATTCAACAGTGAGCAAAATACTTAGCAATGCAGGAAACCTCAAACTAAGATGGAATACAGTGCCATGCATGGAACTAAAAAAAAAAAACAACCCAACAACAACCAAAAGCGCACCCCAAACAAGCAAGCCTGGTCAGCGCTCATTCATTTCAGGAGGCAGCACATGATCAAGACGTGGTGGTAATGAATGATGAGCGAGATACAAGAACAAGGCGCTGGGAGAAAACAAGGAATTGACAACATGCCAACTGATAAATTTTAGCAAACAAATGCAGTACTGGAGGAGCACGCTTATCTATGCTAAGAGATAAAGGAAGACAGCAGGAAAAGTGACTTGAAGAGATCCATACTTATTTCAATTCCAAAGAAAGGTGATCCAACAGCGTGTCAATATTATTAAAACAATATTATTAATATAACAAAAAGAATTGACAAATTCAAGTCAGATTCAAAAGAGGGCATGGAATGAGGGACATCACTGCTGAAGTTGGATGAGTTTTGCCTGAAAGCAGAAGATACCAGAAAGTTTATCTATATTTTACTGACAAGGTAAAGACAATCATGTGTATGGATAATAAGAAATTATGGATAACAGTGCAAAGAATGGCTATTCTAGACATTTAATTGTGTTTATGAGGAATCTGTTCATAAAACAAAAGGAAGTTATTTAAAGATAACAAGTGAATACTATGCGTTTTAAAATTAGGAAAGGTATGTGCATCATTGTGGCTAACTCTGAGAAGAATGGGAATCCCAGAACACTTGATTGTGCTTATGTGAAACCTAAGCACAAAAGGCAGTTGTCAGAACATAGCAAGGAGACTCTGCATGATTCAAAATCGGGAAGGGTGTACACCAGGGAGGTATTCTGTCTCCATACCTTTTCAATTCCTATGCAGAACAGATCATCCAGGAGGTTGGACTCCATGGGGAGGAATGTGGTATCAGGATTGGAGGGAGACTCATCAACAACCTGCATTATGCAGATGACACAACCCTGCTTGCTGAAACTGAGGAGGACCTGAAGTGCTTGCTGCAGAGGGTCAAAGACTACAGCCTTCAATATGGATTGAAGCTCAACATCAAGGAAACAAAGATTGTCACCACTGGGCCAATTGGCAGCATCATTATAGATGGTGAAGAGATTGAGATTGTTAAGTTTTCGTTTGCCTGGCTCCATAATTAACACTCTTGGTACCAGCAGCCAGGAAACCAAGAGATGAATTGTACTGGGAAAATCTGGTGTCAGAGATCTCTCCAAAGTACTGAAGAGCAATGATATCAGTCTAGAGACTAAGGTGCACCTTATACAGGCCATGTTCTTTGCAATTATTTTCTATGCATCAGAGAGCTGGACAATGATTAGGGATGATGGAAGGTAGTTGATGCCTTTGAGCTGTGGTGCTGCAGAAGAGTATTGAATATATCATTGACTGCTAGGAGAACAAACAAGTTCACCCTGGAGAAGGTGAAATCAGGCTGCTCCTTGGAGGCAAAGTTTCTGAAGCTTCATCTGACATGCTTTGGACACGTTGCAAGGAGGGATCTGTCCTTGGAGAGGGACATCATGCTTGGTAGGGTGGAAGGACAGTGCAAGAGAAGAAGACCCTCGATGAGATGGATTGATTCAGTGACTGGAGTAATGAGGGTAAGTGTGTCAGAGAGAATAAGGTTGGCACAGGATAAGGCAGGGTTAGGACTCTCGTACACAGGGTCAATATGAGTTGCAAGTGCCTTGGCGACACATAACAAAAACAACAACAACATGTGCATCAGTTTTGTACCCATTCATTGTATTTATTCAATCTGTATTCTGGAAAAATAAACTAAGAATCTAGACAATGTGGTCATACACAAAGTATCAAGGCCGGAGGAAGACGCGTACTATGCAGAGATCAAAACTGTGCTTGGTAAATGCTAAGAGGATTTAAAAAATCAGTGAAGATCAAAGACCACAGCCTTCATTGGGGTTTATACTTAACAGAAAGAAAACAGAAAAGATCATCACTTGACCAAAAAGCAACATCAGGATGAACACAGAAAATATTTAAGTCATCAAATATTTTCTTTAATTGAAGCCACAATCAATCTCTAATGGAAACTGCCTTCAAGAAATCAAACAATGTATTGCTTTGGACAAATGTGCTGCAAAAAGATCTCTTTCAAGTGTTGACAAGCAAAGTTGTCACTTTGAAGCCTGAAGTGTGCCTGACCCACAGTATGGCAGCGTCAGGATGGATGGTGAAGAGATTAAGTTTGTCAACAACTTTAGTTTGCTTGGCTCCACGGTCAACACTCTCAGCACCAGTAGCCAGGAAATCAAAAAACATATTGCGATGGGAAAGTCTGCTGTTAGGGACCTCTCCAGGGTACTGAAGAGCAATGGTGTCACTCTGGAGACTAAGGTGCATCTGATACAGGCCATAGTCTTTGCAATCACTTGTTATGCATCAGAGAGTTGGACAATGACCAAGGAGGATAGAAGAAGAATTGATGCCTTTGAGCTGTGGTGCTGGAGAAGAGTATTGAAGGTACCATGGACTGATAAGAAAACAAACAGATTCATCCTGGAGAGGGTTAAACCAGGCTACTCCTTGAAGGCAAGGATTCTGGGGCTTCATCTGACATACTTTGGACATGTTGTAAGGAGGGACAGGACCTTGGAGAGGGATATCATGCTTGGGAGGGTGGAGAGACAGGGCAGGAGGGGAAGGTTCTCTATGAGGTGGATTGATTCAGTGACTGGGGTAATCAGGAGGGGTATGTCAGAGGCAGTGAGATTGGCACAGGATAGAGCAGATTTTAGGGCTGTTGTACATAGGGTCGCTATGAGTCGCAAGCGACTCAACGGCACATAACAACAACAACAGCTTTTGACAATAACAAAGAAATGTCTTTGAAGAAATGCAGTCAGAATGGCCCAAAGAAGTGATTGGCTGTTGAGTCTCCACCTCACGTACTTTGGATATGTTATCAGGAGGGACCAGTTCCTGGAGTAGAACATCAGAGAGGAAGAACTTCAATGAGATAGACTGACACGGTGAGTGCTACAATGAGCTCTGACACAGGCAGCAAAGATTGTGAGAATGCCACAGAAACAGGCAGTTTTCTGAGATACACGGTGTTGCTGCAAGTCAGAACCTACTTGGCTCCTAATGTAACACCAAGGGCAAAGTATTACCACTTGGAACTGAGAAAGGTTCTACATTTTATAAACATTCAAATTGTCTTCATTTCAAAAGCCTCCCCATCCTCCTGCTATCACTGGCATCTCTAGTGGCTGACCAAAGAAAGCACACAGTGTGTGCGCATTCCCTGTACCTATAGTGGGCCCATATGAGTTCACAGCTACACTGACAAACAGAAGCAAAACGAACATCAGTCCCAGTACAATTAACAGTAGCAGTTAGAGACACTTTTGCTAACTTATCATCTAACACTCTGCGAGGTCCTCAGAATACAGACAGAATTTAATTACAGTTAGACTTGGCTTCAGAGTAAATGACCAACAAATGATATTGACAAAGAATATTCACTAATATAAGCCACAGACTGACAAAAAAACTTTCCAGAACTCTCAAAACAAACATATATATCCTGGAAGAAGTATAGACAGAATGTTCCTTAGAAGCAAGGACAGTGAGACTTCATGTCACATGTTTTTGGCATGTGATCAAGAGGGGCTAGTTCTTGAAATATTGTTTGGAAATACAGAAGGTCAGCAAAGGAGAAGGTAGCCCTCCACGTGGACTCACACAGGTCCGTATCACTGGGCGTAAGTATAGCAGAGACTGAGAATGGCACAGGACGGAGGACTCCACTCCGTTGTACATGGGATCGTGGTAAGTCAGAGCAGGCTCAATGACACCTAATAATTTTGTGCATCAGAGGATGTAACTGTGCCATAAAAGAAATGTGTTCCAAAGGTACCAGCAGTGACTGCTCAGACAGTGGAAGGTGGAAGACACTGAAATCAGGTCCAGGTCTCCAGGAAGAGGTGCCTACGCTGAAGTTTCCAGTCCAGAAGAAAATGACAGGAAGAGGCCAGAGGCAAGTCACGGTAAGTAGAAGGTGCTATAGCAGAATGAAGGCGCAAGGTGTAGCCCTTCCTAAGGTTCAGTGTGAGCATTGATTATGCCTGGTGATTCCATGTGTGGCTTCTCCAAGGGGCTGTCAAGGTTGTTACCTTTCTGAGAAAGATCATCAAGCTGGTCTTATAAGTCATCTTGGGGCAGGAGGGGGTGCTGGAATCACCAACTTTTCAGCTAAAAACTGAGAGCTTCACCATTGTACCTGGGAACTTTTCCCCTAAGAACACACAACTCTTTGGAGTTGAAAAAAGAACTTCATCTCCAACCACACAATAATCTTTTACACTTTCTAAAGTGGAGAAACAAATATAGAAATTTAATTTATAAAAATTTGGTCCCCATCTTCTTTCTCCTACTTTACATGGATACTTCTTTTTTTGTGGTTTACAATAAAATAATAAGGATCAAAAGGCAAAATGAAATCCATTTTTATATTCAAGCTTAATTTTGTTGATCTTTCAAGTTCAGCTGAGTTCTGGAATTAAAATTTAAAATACTTTTTATTATTTGAATCCATACTTCAGCTGTAGTCATATCTAAACATGTTATATTGTAAGGCTAAAGATTTATGAGGTCTGGGAACCACTTGCTAAAAACTCACTCAGGTGTACTTCTAATGAAAATCATACAGAGCAACTATAGCAAGAATATCTCATCAACTAGCAGGGAAGAAAGTCAGCAAGAGAGGAAAACCTTCGATGAGATGGCCTGACACAGTGACTGTGTAATGGGGTCAAGTGTGTTGGAGATGGTGTGGTCAGCTCAGTATAAGGCAAGGTTTAGAGCCATTACTCCTAGGGTCGCTATGAGTCATAGTCATAATAAGTTATTTCAACAGGCCAGGAAGACTGGAGAGCTGAGTAAACTAAAAAAGCAAATAAAGAAGTGTGAAGAAGGCAATTAATAGTATCATCTACCAGATAATACTATCCAGGCCATGGTCTTTCCAATCACTTGCTATGTATCTAAGAGCTAGACAATGAATAGGGATGACAGAATTCCTTTGATCTGTGGTGTTGGGGAAGAGCACTGAACATCCCATGGACAGCCAAAAGAACAAATATGTCTTGGAAAGGGTATAGCTAGAGTGCTCGTTGGAGGCAAAGATGATAAGGCTTTGGCTCACATACTATGAGCGTGTTGCTAGGAGGAGATATTCCTTGCAGAAGGACATGATGCTGGGAAATTTGGAGGATCGACATAGAGTAGGAAGACCCTTGACCAGGTGGGTTGACACCATGACTGCCACAGTGAGCTCTAGTGTATCAGGAGGTGTAAGGTTGTCACAGGATAAGACAGGGTTCAGATCTGTTGTTCAAAGGTCACTATGGGTCACATTTGACCCGAAGGCACCTAACAAGAAGCAGATGAAATCAGCCTGAGTTCTCTCTCAGTGCCATCTTCAATACTTTGGTCTCCAGATATGAAGACTAGAAAGCTGCCCACTCCATTAACTGGCATACTTCCCAGGAATGACTGAATTTGAAAGATAGTAGAAGTGAACAAAAGAGCTTTGACGGCAGTGTATTATGTGTTAAAGTGCCAACTAAAGGACAGTGCTTCGAATCTACCTGCCTTCCTTGGAAAGAAGAGGGGCTGTTTAATCCCATAAAAATGTATAGTCTCAGAAATCCCTTGGAGGGACACAATGGAGGGTTTGGTTTAGAGGTAAACAAAAGCTCTTCCACATTCTCAATCTTTGGCCAAAATACATTGTAAAACCTTAGCTCTGACCTCAGACTCGGAGAATGAATGGTCAAGTAGCCTGATACTTGATTCACTGCCATCATTTTTAGTTTTCTGAACATATAACTATAATGACAAAAGGTGGAGTGACCAAGTAATTCACCATCTCATTTAACTAAACCAGGTATCAAGTCAACCAAATCAAACAGGAAGTACCAGTGATGCTTGTTCACAGCAGACCATGCAATTTAAAACTCTGATCAGCAATTTAGCAGTAAATTGAAAGAAAGTGTCTTTGTGTGCTTTATAAGCTAAAATTCTGTCATTCAGATAAAATACAAATGCATATTTATTATTGCACAATGAAAACAGGTGGTAATAAATTTGTGGATGCTATAAGTTTTTTAAAAAATATACACTAGTATAAGCAACTGCTAACTAAAGAGGAGAATAAATTCCATAAGAAGGAATCAAGGCACAGGACAGGGAAGGTAGGGTTCAGCTCTGTTGTTCACAAGGTCATTATGAGTTATACTTGACTTACTTGATGGCACCTAACGACACAACTGGAAGAGAAAGTACACTTGTTACATAAGCTGAGGAAAATATTTGATCATTAAATTTGAAATAATAATAATAATAATAATACAAGAATAACAATATTGTAAAAAATCCAAACTTTTATAAATTCATTTATCACCTTTCAAAATTTAAACAAAATAACCCTTAAGATGGGATAAATTATATATACTGCATTGAAACAGATGAGAGAGAAAACTGTTTAAAATGGATGTATGATTAGGTATTATTGTCATGACAGGAGTCCAGAAGGAAGGCTGCATAGTGGAGTGGACTTGGGGGGAGGGATTGTATAACAATGAAAGAATTTTTCTTTTACTTTTCAAAGAGAAGAATGAACTGGAGGGGAGGGGTGGGCAGGGAGAAAAGTACAACAATGAAAGAATGGAAATACAAAATCTCTGTAGATTTTCATTAAAATTAATAATAATAATAGTAATAAATTTTTAAAAGAGAACTATACTTTCAATTTCCAGTTATTTTTATTTTGGTTAAAGTGGTATGCACTTCCTAAACAAAATGCCTCCGAAAATTCTATGGACTTTGATAAATGTCAATAGTTGTAGAGGGGCTTCAGGCCTTTTGTTCATAGGGTCACTATGAGTCATACTTGACTCGAAGCCAATCAACAACAACAACAATTCCACGTAGACAATTAGTTAATTTGGAGAAAAAGTCCTAGCTGAGAATTCATCACATCTTATGATAAGGGTTTAATAGTCAAATGCCAAACTCTAATCCACAAAAAAATATGCATTAGAAAGAAAAACTCTAAAACATGAAATTTCACCTTAGATCCAGACATATTCTTTATATTCATATTTACCCTTCCATGTAATATTTTCATCACAACACTGAACTCTATTTATATGCTGTGTATTGTACTTACAGTCATGTTTAACTTCTGTCTCCATAAATACCAGAGTTTAAACTTCCTGGGAGCAAGGACTTTTCATCTTTTGTTTATTGCTGATTCTCACCTCAGAGGGAGCTCTGGTGGCCTAGTGTTTAAGAAGCAGCACTGCAATCCCAAAGGGCTGAGGTTTGAATCAAACAGTTGTACTTCAGGAGAAAGATAGGCATTGTCTTCCTGTGTGATTAACTGCCTCTAAAAACTCACCAGAGGGTCAACAGATGCTGGTTCTGACTCACAGTAAACAACAAAAACAGCTCATAGATTAGAGGCTTCAAAAATATTAACTTAGTAAATACATAGCAAATAGGGAAAAAAGAAAAAAGTTTTAGTGAACAAAGAGAAGCTGAAAGCACATACCACTAATTAAATTATTCTCACTAATTATTCTCACTAATTAAAAATCAAATATAAGAACTTAATTCCTTAGTAGTTTCTGTCTACAGAGGCAAAATATTTTAAAATGAAAGTTTGTCAAACAATTGCTATATGCAAAATAATTTAAACAAAAGTTTGCAAAACAATTGCAAACCTTTTCAGTAGTGGAAGCACCAGGATTTTTTTTACATATATTTCCTAAGCAGTTAAAAGACATTTCTTTAGCATTGCAAATATCCAATAAAGAACCTCAGGAGAAGTCCATCAGCTAATAATACTGATAAAATGTATTTTCCTTCACCATAATGCCAGACTTCTAAAATGTATGATGAAACTTAAGATTCAATCTTGTTTCCCAAATGTTCTTTCTATTCTAGAGACACTTTAGTCAGTTATCAATTTTAAAATGTGGCAGTTGGCCAAAATGTATTCCTAATACATTTACTTCAGACAACTAAATCAATAGTCCTTATTGTTAACTCTACTGAGTACAGTTCTTTAAATTCCTTTTAGACTTCTGCTGCCTCCTTGAATTAATATCCAGAGGATGCGAACTCATTATTAAAATGTGTCCACGATACACTATCAGATTCCAATGGCAGCGAAACTGGCAATCAAAAGGTACATGGTTTGTATCCATCAGCTGCTCTGCAGGAAAAAGATGGGCAGTCTCTTTGCATGCAATTAACTGTCTCTGAAAACAACTGGAGGGTCACTACAGGTCTGTTCGAACTCAAAATCGCACAGGAAGAGGCTGATATTTACAGAGAGAGAGAGAGAGAGATCCAGATAAATATATAATTAGTACCTTAAATATTCTCCATAAATATTCTTTTCATTTTCTTTAACAGTTTCAGAATATACCACTCTGCTGGCCTGGAACTATCCTAGTTTATGACTATTTCCCATAATAATGGTAATACTTCCTCCTTACATTCTCAAGTATCATTTAGATGGTAAATTTAATGTTCATGCTACAAAGAGCAGAAGCTAAGTAGCTATTGCCCAATAAAAGGCTTGAATATTCTCTTGAATATTCCAAAAGCATTAAAAAAAGATGGAAGGAATACACAGAATCAGTGTACCAAAAGCAACTGGTTGACAACAAAAGATTTTAGGAAGCACCTTAAATAATGAACAGGAGACACTGGTTAAAAAAATGTAGTTCAACTGTGCTGAAGACACTGGCAAAATTAATAAGGCCCCAGGAACAGGGAGGATACAGATTGACATGTTTCAGTTAACAGATGCAACCCAAGACAAGATGTGCTCATAAGTCTATGATAGGAAATTGAAGGACAACTGAACAGAAGAGATCCGTATTTGTTCCCATTTTCAAGGAAGATGATACAACAGAAGGTGGAAATTACTGAACAATATCATTAATACTATATGCTATCATCAATATTATATGCAAGTAAAATATTGCTGACGATAACTGAAAATTACAGGGAACTCTCAAGTTCAAGCTGGTTTTAGAAGAGGCCCTGGCACCAGACATACTATTGCTGATGTCAGATGGATCCTGGCTAAAAGCAGAGAATACCAGAAGAATCTCTATCTACATTTTATTAAAACCATTTGACTCTGTGGATCACAACAAATGGTGGCCAACATTGAGAATAATGGGAATCCCAGAACACTGAATTGTGCTCAGACAAGACCTATACCTAGATCAAGAAGCTGCTGTCCAAATGGAACAAGGGAACCCTGTATGGTTTAAAATCAGGAAGGGTTCATGTCAGTAGTATATCCTTTTCCTATATCTACTTAATCTGTATGTTGTAGTTGTTGTTGCTGCTATGTACCAGTGAGTCACCTGTGACTCATAGCAACCCTATGTACAACAGCTGTGAAGCTTCCTATTGTCCTAATTACTGTATCAATCCATCTTATCCGTGATCTTCCTCTCCAGCGCTGTCCCTCTACCTTTCCAAGCATGATGTCCTTCTACAGGGATCAGTCCCTCATGGCCACATGCACAAAGTACGTGAGATAGAGCTTCAAAATTTTAACCTCCAAGGAGAAACTTGGTTTTACCCTCTCCCAGACAGACCTATTTGTTTTCTTTGTGGTCCATGATTATGTTCAAGACTCTTCTCCAGCACCACAACTCAAAGGCATCAATTCTTCTTCTGTTATCCTTAGTCACTGCCCAGCTCTCTGATGCATAGCAAGTAATTGTAAAGACTATGGCCTGGATCAGGCACCCCTTAGTCTCTAAGAGTCTCTAGACTAACAGTGTTGCTTCTCAGTACTTTGGAAAGGTCGCTGACAGCAGATATACCTAATGTAATTCATCTTCTGATTTCCTGACTGCTGGTTCCAAGACTGTTGATTGTAGAGATGAGCAAGCTGTTACTGTTTACAACCTCAATCTCTTCTCCAACCATCGTCATTGAGAATTGGCCCATGGTAAGAATCTTATCTTGAGAAAATAATTCATGACACCAGACTCTATGAAGAAGAATGTGGCATCAGGACCAGAGGAAGACCCATCAATAAGCTGCATTATGCAGATGACACAAGCTTGCCTGCTGAAAGCAAGAAGGCATGAAGCACTTGTTGCAGAAGATCAAAGATGAAAGCCATCAATATGTAGTACATCTCAACATCAATAAACGAAGGTCCTTACCAGTGGGCCAATGGGCAACAATATGATAGACAGAGAAATGATTAGAACTGTTAATGATTTTCTCTTGCTTGGATTTACATTTAACATTCTTGATATTAGCAGTCAGGATATAAGGAGATGTATTGTGTTAGCAAGTCAGGGACCTCTCCAAAGTACTAAAGAGCAATGATGTCAGTTTGAAGACTAAGGTGCACCTTATTAAGTCTATGGTCTTTTCTATTACTTGCTATGCAACTGAAAGCTGAATAATGAATTAGGATGGCAGAAATACTGGTGCCTTTGAGTTAAGGTGTTAGAGAAGCATAATGAATATTCTAGGGACTGCCAAAAGAACAAACAGGTATGTCTTGAAAAAGGGTCTCCTTGGAGGCAACGATGGATAAATTTCTTCTCTCATATTTTGGGCATGTTGCTAGAGGCAGCTATTCCTTGGAAAATGATATCATGTTTGGAAGGGTGGAGGATCAGCCAAAGAGATTAAAAAACTGCAACAAGATAGATTGACACAGTAACTGCAGCAACAGACAAAGGTGTATCAGAGATAGTGAGGAGGGCATGGGACAAGAAAGGATTCAGCTCTGTTGTTCATAGGGTTTCTAATGAGCTGTATTCCATTTGACTAGGGCATCTCACAAAAACAACAACAGAGAGATCAGGGGAAAGTTTCTTATTCTCTGTAACTAAATGGTTACAGAGGTCAAGTATGGGCTTTTTTATGTTATTATTTCTTCTTACTAAAAGAAATAGTTGTCTATCACTCATTAGTTCTGAACTAAATTTAAATGGCAAGGAATCCCTATTGCCTGAGAGCTCAGGTTCTAGGATAAGAAGTGGCAGAAGCCCTCCAAGCAAGAAGCAGCAAGATCCTGCTCACAGCAAGAGTGGATGCAAGTGGGGAGGGCTTTGCCCCTGGACTGAGGACAGGAACTTGCTGTACATAACATGGTCCCAAATAATGGCTCCTTAGGGCTCCTAAATGCCTCTGGAAACTACAAACTTTGATAAATGATGATAGTTATAGAAAGGCTTCAGGCCTTTTGTTCATATGATCACTATGAGTCACGTTTGACTCAAAGACAATCAACAACAATAAGGGCTCCTAAAAGAAGTCTTGGAGGTGCAATGCTTTAAATTGCAGCTGCTAATCTAAAGGTTGGTGGTTCAAAGCCACCCAGTGGGTCTATGGGAAAAAGATCTGGTGATCTACTCCTATTAAGATTATTGCCAAGAAAACTCTATGGGACTGTTCTGCTTTGTTAAAAAAGGTCTCTAGGAGTGGAAAACAATAGAAAGTATAATATAATTAATATAATATAATTAATATTATATAATAATGATATGATATGATATAATATAATATAATAATAAAAGATATTTACACAAACAAAGAGATACAAAAGGTATACTGGATACAAAGAAAATATTTGTATTTAGTTTTATGTAAAAAAATCTCTTCTAAAGGAAGGATACAGCAGAAAGATACTTCAGTTTATTGCTTAAAATAATGTTTCTACAGATACAATAAAAAGCTTTCTCTAAAAGATTAATCAGAATAATTTGCCAGAACAAGAAGCATAGAGGAAAATCAGCTCTTATCCACTACTTAAAGACAGCAAGTAATCTTGTACTCAGCAGTATTTCATTCTTCACATTTGCAATGACTACATAATAAAAGGAAAAGTCTCCAAAGAAAGGTAGATTAGTGCCACATCTAATTTGCATTTCTCTAGAAGAGGCAGAGCAAATTGAAAGAAGGCACTTTGGGAATGCAAATATTTCAAGGATGATCTGTTTTCTCCTAATGTACGTTTGTTTTGCAATCTACTTAACAAATGCACAGGAACATCTAAATTACACAACGTAAGTATTTCCTGAAAGAACTTCTGTGAGCGCCTACTTCTGTTTAGTGGTCTCTCTCTCAATTTCTCCCTTTCATTGCCAGTGTGTCTAAACCTAGTGGGAACTGACCCTCTGTGGGTTTCTGAAATCACACAGAAGAAGACTGTCCAACTCTGAGCCTGAGAGCGGCTGGTGGATTTCTATTGCCAGAGAGATGCAGCCTTTGGGTTAGCAGGGCATCTCCCTACAGACTAGACCTGTAGAGCTCTAGAGAGTTAGAAGGATTATAAAACTTTCCTTTGAAAATATTTCATATTTAACATTTAATATTTTCATAACTGGTAGTGACTGTGTTCTTTTGGACAGCAATTATTCTTTAGGTTATTTGACAAATATTTATTGTGCATTTGCTATGTGTAACATATGGCAATCTAGTTCCAAATGAACCAATGAAAACATTATGCATAATGAGAGAATATGGTTTAATACACTTCTGGAGCAGGAGCTGAATACACTTGAAGGCATCACACAACAGCTGTAGCAAAGGACTTAAACACACAAGTACTCACGAAGATGGTAATAGTTATAAAAAGACAAAGAAAATAAATCTGCCATATGTGTTTTGTCTTTATGAATAAGATTATCTCTCTGTTGGTTTGTAGAATGAGAATAACCAGACACAGTGAAATGATTATACATTAGATTAGGATAATATATTGGCAGCAGTTTATAACTTAAAGTATACTTTTGTGGGATTGAGGCAAATTCACTATTGGAAACTTGTGTCAGAGCACAAGGAGATCACATGTGAACAAATGCAGAGAACAGTGGAGAATGATGTGTAGATCAGAAGCTTCAGTCCACAGATAAATCCTGAAACTCCTCCAACATTGCAGGCATTAGCTTAACAATTGGGCTTCACCAGTGAACGACTTTATAAAGTGGGATAGAATGCTGCAGGAACTTCTTTAGGGAATGAAGGTCCATGAGCCTGCTAAAGAGCACTAGCCTGACATTAGTAAAGGTAAGCACGTTGTTTAAAAACACATTTTCTTTTCTGTCCTAATAACATTGGGTCTGGGATCATTTCTGTGAATGATGTCAAGAGTTCATGAATGACAAAACAAATTAAAAAAAGAGATATTATAAAGACAGTAACAGAAACAGGGATTTTCTAAATAGCAAAGATTTTTATTTGGGAAGCAAACCAATGACCATGAAGACAATGAAGGTAGTAATGTTTAGGAGTCCCTCTCCTTAGACTCACCCCAGCTTCTATGCCTGTAAGATGTATGACCTCCAGTAACACTTGTCCTGAAAATTTTCCAGACTCTAATTGTTTCTTTCATGATTTATAGCACACGACTCTGCTGTTTCTGTGACTAATGGTTCTAATCTTTGAACAGATTCAGTATTATTTTCTGAGAAAAATTCTGATTTTTACTGTGACCTTTTTCTAAAGGAAGGGATTCTGTTTAAGAACAAAACTTAAGGGTTCTCAATTTTTAAAAAGAATATCAGCTTTGTTAATTCTTTTCCTAAAACATAAAGGTTTGTCTTGATGCAGAATAGAATATGAGCACTTCAGGTTAGAAAGAATTAATTATTACCTAGTGCCTAAACCAAAACCAACCCATTATCATTGGGCCGATTGACTCAGATTTGAAGACTAAGACTTGCATCTAATTCTTATTAAAAAGACCGGTATTTAAGAGACAAAATATAAGACTGCTGATTTTTCTCCCATGAGCCAGATTATTTTATTCTTCTTCTACATCAAGTTAAATCACAAACAAGTCAGCTATTTAAATTATATTTTACCTCTATTTTTATGTGTCATAGATATGACTGAAACTATCCTTTAGGTAAAGTATATCAAATCAGCTTACAATAAACATTTTGTGAGAACAGTCACAGAAAGGCATTTTCATCTCAGTTTTCTATCACCCAACACCTTGTTGCTATGTTCTCTACATTCATAATTCATTTTGAATTGTTTTGTGAATATCATTGACTCTCATCATGAAATAAAAGTACAGAGATATTGAGAGAGTTGAAAGCAATACTTAAGGAGAAGTGTGGTATTGGAAATGGAAACAAAAGTAGAGACGATTTAAAAAAAAACACAACCCAATTAAATACAAATGATAGCACTGAGGAAAACAAAGGATCTTACAAGTGAAGATCAGACAAATAATTTCACAGAGTGGGTAAAGAAGCAGCAATTTGTAAAGAGTTAAATAAAATAATAGATGAAACAGATTAATTTTTCATTTATGAAGATAAGCAAAAGCTGAAAACTACAGACCAGATAAGCCTATGATGTACTCAGTGCTCAGAGATTACAAAACTACACCTGACTGGGAGAAGTACAAGTGTCCATTAGATTAATGAAAATTCAAGGTCATTGTAGGACATCACTTAGTATGTTTAAAGGAGCAGGAGGTACAAATAGCAATAATTAAAATATGTAACAAGCCATAAATGTTCCTTTATGCTAAAAGCTCCTCTAACTCTACACATCAGAGGGGAAAGGGGTTAATGTTTATGAAGTACATGCTGAGAAGCCCTTCACAGTATCTGAGAACGTGTTATTTTCTTAAATACTTCCAATGCACATAGTACCTAATCATTCTATAAAAATAAACCAGATCAATTATCAAGCAGAAGAACATGTGTCCAAAGGATGTATTCACACTCTATTGGATAGAAATGTATTGGCAAAAACAAGATGAAAATGCTTTCAATCATTTGGACTTAAAAAAAATCTAATCTAAGAAGAAATAAAAATCATCTCTGAATAATAATAGCTATCTTTAAACAATCTGTTCACCATTTTATATTACAGTGTTATGCTTTTATTACCTACTGGCATAGAAACTGAAATGCAGAGGATAGTGATCAGGTTTCCAGTAAGATGGTAGAGTACGTAGACAAGCTACCTAAACACTCTACAACAAAGGCACAAGAAATCAAATGAAAAAGCTAAAGACGATAACCTAGAAGCCTAATCTTCAAGCAAAGGATAAGTATGTAAAAAAAAAAATGTTAACTAAATGAAAAACTGAACAAAAACCACAAACAAGGGGGTGGGGGGAAAGGACAGTAACTCCTCAGCTGGCTTGACATGGTGTACACATTATGACTTTCTGCAAACAGCCAGTCAAATTGGGGCAGGAATCTGATATTTGGCTCTGCTCACTCAGACCTGCACCTGTGCTCACACCACTGGCACATTCACAATTCATACAGCCCTATCCATTAGATGGAAGATCACCATCCACTCTTAGGTCATCAGATCAATAACAGAAAATGGCCAACACTAGCTCAACCCACTCTCAACTCCTCAACACAAACAGAATACAGACAACTTTGCACACATTTCCATTCTCTATCATATCCACCAGAACACAGGTGGTGAGCACCTAAGTGGTGTCAAACAAGGAGAACATCACACCCATACCACACACTCAAACAACAAAATTTGGGAACTTGGGCAAGCCACACCAACATAAATTAAAAAAAATATAAGCATACTACAATGCTTGGAGACAATGTACTACATCAGTTCACACAAGAAACAAGACAGAAAAGCCCCAAAGAACGATCAAAATACAGAGCCAGAAAACTTTTTAGAGGAAGAAATGACATTAAAACAAGCAGATAAGAAATCTGGAAGAATGGCATCTAGGTACTTACAATGGCTTGAGAAGAAGTTTAAGGAAACTATTGACAGAAATCAAGGAAAACACAGAATTCTAGACAAATTTTTCAATGTAAGAACAAATTGTGAAAACTAATGAAAAATTACAAATCCTAGAAAAACAATAGGAAAAAAGCACAGGGAAGTCCAGAAGATCAAAAGTAAGATTTCAGAAATTGGTAATACATTAAAAAACTCAAAGGAGTAGAAATGAACCAATAGAAGCTAGAATTAATGAGACTGAAGACAAATCTATCTCTTTTAATCTTAAATGAATAATCAGATGAAATCAATACACACAAAAAAATTGCAAACCTCTTCAACAAATGGTTCTGGCAAAATTAGACTACTTTTTGTAAAAAGCTGAAACAGAATCCACATTTCACACAATACACAAAAATCTACTCAAGGTGGATCAAAGAACTGGGAGTAAAGCCCAAAACCATAAAGTTTATCAGAGACAAATTGGGATCAAGCTTAGATGGCCTAGTCTGTTTTATAAACAGACTGCCAAATACAGCCAGAAATGTACAATCTGGAGAGGATAAAATTGATGAATGGGGTCTTCTAAAGATTAAAACCCCTGTGATTATAAAAAACTTTTTCTAATAGAGAGAAAAGAAAACATACTGACTGGGGAAAAAAAACACCTGGCAATATCATTTCAGACAAGGGTCTCATCTCAAAAGTTTACAGAATCCTACAAGGGCCTCCACAAGAGAAAGACTGATAACCCAATTACAAATGGGCAAAAAATATGGAAAGAATTTTCACAGAGGAAGATAGTCAGATGGCAAACAGATGCACGAAGAAATGTTCAAAAGCACTGGCAATAAAGGAGATGTAAACCAAAACCACAATGAGATACCATCTCACTCCAGTATCAGTGGCAAAGTTTAACAGACAACAAGTAATAAATCTTGGAGAGGATGCGGCAAGATAGGAACTCTTATATACTGTTGGTAGAATTGTACTATGGTACAACCACTCTGGAAGGCAGTTTGGCACTTCCTCAAAAAGCTGCACATAGAAATTCCATATGACCCAGCTATCCGACTGCCTATAATATATAGCCTGAGAGAATGAGAACTGAGGCACAAAGACTCATACACCAATGTTCACAACAGCGTTATTCACCATCACAAGAATATGGAAACAAGCCAGATGTCCAGCCACAATTGAATGGATTGAAAAATTTTGTTAAATTCACACAATGGAATACTTACATTGTTTTTCACACCAGATCTTTCCCATTTCCTTTACTCACCTTTCCCATCCCCCAACAAATTGTGTTACCTTATGATCACTCCACGGCCCAACCCCCCAAGTTGCTACCCCTTGGATCCTCATACACGTTCTACAAAAATGGTCTTATACAGCATTCATCCTTATGGCACCAAATTAGTTTACTTAGCATTATGCTCTACAGTCCTTTCCAAGTTAGATAATGATTTACTAAATCATTGCTCCTGAATGCTGTGGATTTGAACCACATGCAGCACAATCCCTTACAACTAAGTCACCAGAGCTTTTTACAAGAATTTACAAGAATGTTTAATTATAGATATGTAGCTACAGGTACATACACTCATTGAAGACACAAACACATACTTTACAAATGTAATCAAACACCTTTCAAGATTGATTTTTTGTGTTTGAAACTCATTGGACAACTCAGTCAGTAGGCATAGCATGTTGTTGTTGTTGTTATGTGCCGTCGAGTCGTTTCCGACTCATAGCAACCCTATGCACAATAGCTCTAAACCCTGCTCTATCCTGCGCCAGCTGCACCGCCTCTGAAACACCCATCCCGATTACCCCAGTCACGGAATCAATCCATCTCATAGAGGGTCTTCCCCTCCTGCGCTGTCCCTCCACCCTCCCAAGCATGATGTTCCTCTCCAAGGACCCGTCCCTCCTGGAAACATGTCCAAAGTATGTCAGACGAAGCCCCAGAATCCTTGCCTCCAAGGAGTAGCTTGGTTTAATCCTCTCCAAGATGAATCTGTTTGTTTTCCTGGCAGTCCATGGTACATTCAGTACCCTTCTCCAGCACCACAGCTCAAAAGCATCCACTCTCCTTCTGTCCTCCCTAGTCATTGTCCAACTCTCTGATGCATAACAAGCGATTGCAAATACCATGGCCTGTATCAGGCACACCTTAGTCTCCAGAGAGACACTGTTGCTCCTGAGTACTTTAGAGAGGTCCTTAACAGCAGACTTTCCCACTGTGATACGCTTTTTGATTTCCTGACTGCTGGTGCCAAGCGTGTTGACTGTGGAGCATAGTCCATGAAAATCATGATCTGCATACTAGTAAAGTGAACTGTTCTTAAATCATAAAGACTTGCAAGCAATCATCTTGGGCAAAACTCTTAGGTATCTAATCTTCAGGAGCAGAACAGGAAAAAGTAACAAAAACTAAGAAAAGAAACAATTCTATATGAGCCTCAGTGTCACTTACCCTCAGACCAAAACTAGATGGTAATTGACTGCCACCACTGATTATTCTCATTAGAGTCACAATAGATGGTCCTAGAGAAGAATGGGGGGGAATGTGGAGTAGAATCCTTATTTTAAAAAAACAAAACCAAAAAACAAACAAACAAAAAAAAACCCACACACCTAGAACTGAACCTATTTCTGAGATCACTTTTTAGAGAAGTAGCAGAGTGATACACAAAATATTTTCCATAAGATCAGTACTATACTTAAAACTAATCAATATAAGACCTGAAAAGTCAACTCAAAAGCAAAGAGGAGGAGATAAGGGGGCAAAGAAACATGAGTACTTGAAATGGAACAGAACACAAATTAAGAGAATGTTGACATTTTTTTATATCATTAAACTATCGGTGGGATTGCCAAAAGAAAACTTAATTTGTATAAACTGTCAATAAATAGCAATACTTTTTTTAAAAAAGGTGAAGACATCCAAAGATAATGCCATGGAAGCAAAGAAAGAATTTCTAAAAAAGAACACACGTAGAATGACAGAGAAGGCAACTGAGTATGGAAATACAAAGGAAGAGAAACAGTTGTCAGCAGACACTAGTGATTGGAACATGGAAGAAATGAAACACATAAATATTGACATACTAGGCATTGGTGGGATGAGATGGGCCAGCATAGGGCATTTTGAGTTGGATGATCATGTGATATACTACTCCCGAGATGAAAAGGTGAGGGAACTAGGATTGCTTTCATAGTTAGAAAACCAAATTCTAGATCCGTCTTGAAGTACAATACTGTGAGTGACAGGATAATATCCATGTGCACACAAGGAAGTCCAGTAAATACTACTGTCATTCAGATATGTGCACCAACAACCAGATCCAAAAAAGAGGAAACAGATTTCTACCAACTTTTAGTCGGAGATCAATCGAACATGCAATCAAGATGCATTGATAACAATGGGTGACTGGAATGCAAAAGTTGGGAAAAGAGAAGAAGATTCAGTAGTTGGAAAACATGGACTTGGTGACAGAAATGGAGCGGGAGATAGATTGATTGACTTTTGCACAATGAATGACTTAT
>NW_006399956.1:980980-991715 GCF_000299155.1 Elephantulus edwardii
AGAGACAGGTCTTTGGAGAGGGTCATGATGCTGGGCAGAGTGGAGGGACAGCGCAGGAGGGAAAGACCCTCTGTGAGGTGGATTGATTCAGTGACTGGGGTAATCGGGATGGATGTGTCAGAGGCAGTGAAATTGGCACAGGATAGAGCAGGGTTTAGGGCTGTTGTACATAGGGTCGCTATGAGTTGCAAGCAATTCGACGGCACATAACAACAACAACAACAACCACTGGTGTTTCATTCAACCATTCATAGATATTTTGTTATATAACATTAATAACCACCATTTAATCTTATCAGAAGCTGTGGCTACACTTTCTGGATAAGTTGTTTCCATAATTTTTTTTCTTTCTGAAAATGCAGAGATGCTTGTCTTTGTCAAAGGAACAACAAAAAAAATGACAAAAAAAGCATTACAAGTCTTTGTAGATTTTTTAAAAAGTAGAATCTATCTTCAAAACACTGAATGTACACTACATTGAAATTATAGCATATACCATAATTTCACCATATAAATAAATATAGGGTTATAACATGGTAAACAAAAAAATAATGTGCAGGACTGAGAGAAATACAGAAGTTGACCAGAAGATCTGAAAAAAATCATTTTTCAGACAGCAGCTGTGGACTCTTCTCAGACATTCCTTTAGTGGAAAACATAATTAGTTTCCCTCCACACCGAAAAACAGAAGACCCATTAAGGTCAAAACTCATAAATTAATTCAATTAAATGAGTGTTGTGTGGGCATGAACACATCCTATATTCTTGAAATTGTGAGTCACAAAAGATATGAAAGACACAGTCAGAGCATGCAGGATGTTCAAGTATCCACTCAATAATTCACTCATCTATTGAGTACCTACTATTTACTGAGTCTTTGCCAAAAACTGTGCTAAAGTTTGGGAGTGAAGATAAATAGGCTGCAGTGCTTCCCAAAAATCTCATTCTTGTGCCAAGAAGAAGAAGTCAGGCCAGCACAGTTGCTCAGGGCCACAGAAGAGGATAGTTAGATAGACACATAGAAGAGATAACAGGAAAGGCACAGTGGAGGAGATGAGATAAGATATACTGGAAGAGAAGAGAGAAAGAGATGGTTTTCTAGGGTCAAAACCAGATACAAATGGAAGAATCTGTAAACTGAGAATTGAAGGCTCTATGATTTACTCAAGCATGCAAGTGGTAGAGGCAGAGAACGAGCAAGAAAGACCAAGAGAGAAAATGAGAATCAGAATGAATTTCCAGTGGAGGAAACACAAACAATCCCAACCTCCAGGTGAAAGGTCAGGGACAGTCTATAAAGTTTTCTCCACATGCTGGTAAAATGAGGAAAATACAGCCAATGAGTGACATTTTCATCTTTTATTTTAATTAGTGGTGTTTAGTCTAAGATTAGATACTCCTTAGTTTTTTATATAAAAATGTTGTTGTTGTTGTTATGTGCCATCGAGTCACTTGCGACTCATAGCGACCCTATGTACAACAGCCCTAAACCCTGCTCTATCCTGTGCCAAATGCACTGCCTCTGACACACCCATCCCGATTACCCCAGTCACTGAATCAATCCACCTCATAGAGGGTCTTCCCCTCCTGCGCTGTCCCTCCACTCTACCCAGCATGATGTCCCTCTCTAAAGACCTATCTCTCCTTACAACATGTCCAAAGATAGTCTTACATAAAATGGGAGATTTTTAAAATTTGCATAACTACCAAAACAAAAGTTAACACTGTACATATATTTGTTTTTCTAATCAAATTTGTCATTTCTTAATCCATAAAATCCAATGTTTAAGACTCTCCAAACACAAAACAGTGTGAGTAGATGCATAATGAGTAGACAAAGTACACATGCTCAATACATATAAAATAGTTTATATTGGAAATTAAATTTAGAAAGCAGGTAGAGATAAGATTATTAAGGCTCCTACTCTCTAGGCCTATTCATTCTTTATAGGTCATTACATAGACAGAGGAGAAAGAAAAGACCAAAATGGATGTCAGATGAGACCCTAAAAATTGCAGTGGAGCATCAAGAAACTAAAATAAAAAGAAGAGATGCAGAGGTAAAAGAGATGAACATAAAATTTCAAAGGGCAGCTCAGGAAGACGAAGTATTTTAACAGAATATGCAAAAAACTGGAGTCAGAAAATAAAAAGGGAAGAACTTGCTCAGCATTTCTCAAACTGAGAGAACTTAAAAACAAATTCAACCAGTAGCAGTTGCAAAGTTTAAAAGGACAGCAAGTAATAAATGTTGGAGAGGATGTGGCAAGATAGGAACTCTTATACATTTTTGGTGAGATTGTAAAATGATACAACCACTCTGAAAGACAGTTTAGTGTTCCCTCAAAAAGCTGAATGTAAAAATTCCATATGACCCAGGTATTCCACTGCTTGGGATATATCCCAAGAAAATGAGAACTGAGGCACAAAAGGAGACTGGTACACCAATGTTCACAGAAAGCATTATTCACCATCACAACATGGAAACAATGCAAATGTCCAACCACAATCAAATGGACTGAGAAATTATGGTACATTCACATGATGGAACCCTACACAGCACATTGGATCAATGTTTTTGAAAATCACTACCTAACTTGGGAGGGACTGGAGAGTATTATGCTAAGTAAACTAATCCAGCCCCATACGGACAAATACTGCATAAGACCATTATTGTAGAACATGTATGAGGATTCCAGGTGGGGGGAGAGTAGAGGGGTAAGGATAGGTGGGGTGAGGTGGGGTGTTATTCATAAAATAAAACAATTTGATGGGTGGAAGGAGGGGTGAGTAAAGGAAATGGGAAAGATCCAGTGTGAAAAACAATGTCTATGAACTTTGTAAGTAAACCAGTATAAAATAAAAATTTTGTTCAATAAAATTCAAGCCTCAAGTTGCAATACTCAACAACGCTATCGGCAAAATCTTGAATTAACCAAGAAGCATGAAAAGGTGAAGAGAATGCACAGTCGTTGCACCAAAAATAATTGCTGTAACTGAAATATTTCAGGAAGTAGTATATGATCAATAGCCAATGGTAATGAAGGAAGATGTTCAAGCTGAAGACATTAGCAAAAAATCAGGCCTCAAGAATCAATGAGATATCAATTGTCACATTTCAACTAACAGATGCAGTCCTGGATGTGACCACCCTTCTATGCTAAGAAATGTGGAGGACAGCTGCTTAGACAACTGACTGGAAGAGATCAATGTCTGTTCCCATTCCCAAGAAAGGTGATCCAACATGACAACTATTGAACATTATTAATATCACATCATCTAGGGGGAGGCTGAGCTCTATGAGGAGGAACATGGCACCAGGATTGGAAGAAGTCTTGTCAACAACCTGCATGACTTGCCACAACTGAGGATGACCTGAGACATTTGTCATAGAAGGTCAAAGACCGCAGCCTTCAATATGGATTGAAGCTCAACAACAAGTAAACAAAGATTTTCACCACTGGGCCAATTGGCAACATCATGATAGATGGTGAAGAGATTGTTAACAGCTTCAGTATGCTTTTCTCCACAGTCAACACTCTTGGTACCAGCAGCTAGGAAATTAAAAGATGAACTGCACAGGGAACACGTGCTGTCAGAGACTTCACCATGGTACAGAAGAGCAACAATGTCAGTCTGGAGACTAAGGTGCATCTGATCCAGGCCATGGTCTTTGCAATTACTTGCTGTGCATTAGAAAGCTGGACAATGACTAGGGATGATAAAAGAACTAATACCTTTGAGTTGTGGTACTCAAGAAAAGTACTGAATATACCAAAGACTGCTAGAAGAACAAACAGGTTTGTCTTGGAGAGGTTGAAACCAGGCTGTTCTTTGGAGGCAAGAATTCTGAAGTTTCATCTGACATACTTTTGGCATGTTACAAGGAGAGGCTAGTCCTTGGGGAGGGGACATCATGCTTGGGAGAGGGCGGGACTGTGCAAGAGAGGAAGACCTTGGATGAGATGGATTAACTCAGTGACTAGGGTAATGGGGATAGGTGTGTTGGAGCCAATTAGCTTGGTTCCGGATAGAGCAGGCTTCAGAGCAGTTGTACATAGGGTCCCTATGAGTCATAAGCAACCAGACAGTACCTAACAATAAAAACAAGAAGCAAACTATTACTGGAATTGACATAAAACTGTGAGAAGTTCATGCTGGATTGAGAAGAGGCTGGGTAGGCACCAAAGATATCCTTGCTGATGTCAGATGGATTTTGGCTTAAAGCAGAGATATCTGTATTATTATACAGTTACATGTATCTGGAAGGGCCTCTATAATGTTTTTTTATGCACAGAAAGACACATTATAAACTGTGGATACACTAAGACATACACTATACTTTGGATCTAAACCATACCGTATTTGTTGTGACCCAACATTCAAATGTGATCTAAGAACAGACGTTAGTCATAATCCAGGGACTGTCTGTATTTAAGAACTAGAATTATCACATTTTCAGTTTACCAAGGATACAAATTCTGCCTTCTACAAAGAAGCCTGGCTGTTGTGCAGTGCTTGGCAATCAAACAATGCTTCTTTTGTGCCTGAGCACATGCAGAGTTTTGAAATTCCCACAATGGTCCGAAAAGACACGTTTCATCACTGAATCATCAATGTTGCTGGCAACTGGCTATTATGTCCCAAGGCTGCTGCTCTTGTTTGTAAATAGAATTTACTTTATTCATTGCTGGATAAACCGAAAGCAGACTATGTTTGTATGTGGTGTGCCAACAAACTAGTAGCATCACAGAAATGGGGGGAAAACACATTTTTAAAGAAAATTTGAAATTGCTAAAAAGCAGTAATCATGAGGGAAATATAAATGTTTGCTAAACCAGGTACTCTTGTCAATACTTAGGGCATCTAGAACTTTTAATCAGATTTTCTGATGACTTAGAAAGAATAAATTTTTTACTAGTAAATTCTAAGGTGTGTAAAGATAAGGGTCTGCATTGACAATATTTTATGCTTACGATTCTTTAACAATTTTATTTCATGTAACAGGTTAAATCTGGTAGTTCCAAGTCAGTAGGCCCTAAGACAAACTATCCTGCATCTGAATTCTGACTCAATCACTTATTATGGTATGAAACTTGGGTATGTTCCTTTACTTCAAAGCCTTGGTATTCTCACCTGGAGAACAGGAATAAAACAGTACCTACTATACCTCCTAAGTTAGTGAGAGAACTAAATGCAAATCCTTTTGCATGGAACCCACTCCCTTCCTCACTAAAGGGTAATTTGCTGTATTATTATTATTTCTGAGGTAATTTTTCCCCAAGCATGGAACACACTACATACCTCACTAAAAGGTAATTTTTATATTATTATTATTTGAATTAATTTTCCCCCCATAATAAAAAACAGGGATATATAATAAAATCTAAGTGCACGAGGGCCACCACTAAATATACACTTGAACTCTGTTAACAGAGAAATAAGAAAAGCACAGAGCAAATGTTGGAGAGGTTGTAACCATACAGAAATAAATCATCAGGGATAGAAAATGGGGATAGCCTTCAAGAGGGCTGAGAATGAAAAGCAAGTGGGTTCCACCCTGTGCTAAAGTATTTGGGTAACCACTTATCCACAAACGTCACCCTGTTTCAGAGAACCAACACAACTAAGTCCGTTACCTTGATGCTTAACAACAAAAAGAATCGATAGAATGTACATTTCATTATATAAACATTGACGGATTTAACGAAAAGCTCTATTTGCTGATTGTTTTTCTTTTTTTATTCTAAGTGCTTTAACATCTTATACAGGTGCTGTTCTATCTAGAATATGCTAAGAATGTCCATGAAGCCAAGAACATTTGCTGCCAGCAGGAAGGTGTCCCTGGCCATATGGGCTGACCAATCAGTGGTCAGAGGAGACCTGGCACCAGCAGACATGCTCTATTTATACCTTGGTATTTACTGGTAAGTTTGAAATTTTCTTTAAAAATTCACTTTATGTTTAGTGATTTTCATTTTAAAATTAATTTGAATAACATCTATCTACATAAAAATATATTTGTTTTATTTGCTCCACACATGTATCAAGAAGACAAAAATCTTCATCACTGAACCAAAAAGCAACATAATAATAGAAAGGGTAAAAAGGTTGAAATTGCCAAAAATTTCATATTACTTAGATCCACAACCAACATCCCTGGTACCAACCGCAGGAGATCAGGCAGTGTATTACATTGGGAAAATATGCTGTCAGGGACTTCTCCAAACTACTGAGCAGTAATGATGTCAATTTGAAGACTAAGGTGCACCTGATTCAGTAAATGATCTTTTCAATCACTTGTTAATGCATCAAAGAGCTAGACAATGAATAAGGATAAGAAAGAATTGATGACTTTGAGCTGTGGTGGTGGAGAAGAGCACTGAATATCCATCCCATGGACTATCAAAAGAGGAAAGAGATATGTCTTGGGAAAGTGCAACCAGAAGGCTCTTTGTAGGCAAAGATGGTGAAGCTTTGTCTCACATGCTGTGGGCATGTGTTTAGGAGTCTATTCCTTTGAAAGGGACATCATACTTGGAAAGGCAAAGGGTCAACAAAAGAGGGGAAGACTCTCAAGATAGACTGACACAGTGACTGCAACAATGGGTTCAAGTGTGTCAGAAATGATGAGGATGGTACAGGGTAGGACAGAGTTCAGCTATGTTGTTCTCAGTGTCACTATGAGTTGTACTTGGCTAAATGACACCTACCAACAACATTTATGTGTGAGCTTGGGTGTATGGCAGGACAAGACTAAAGTTAGGATAAGCTTTCTTCAGTCTTCAAAACACTCAGTAGGTTTATCTGAGGAGGGAGACAGGAAAAGAATGAGGTCAAGGAAGCTGCTTCACACATCCATGCCATTGTTGCTGTTGTTAAGTGCCATTCATGCAGATCCCTTGAAAAAAGCATGTGGGCTGCATAGGGGTGACACTGGTAGTGTCTGACCTCCACTAACTCCACAAAGGAGAACTTCTGCAGCCAACAAAGGCAGGAAGCTTGAATCTACCAGTTGCTCTACAAGCGAAAGACAGGCAATGTTCTCACATGATTCATTGCCTCTGAAAATACACTTGGAAGGTCAGCTGTGAGCCGATTCTGACTCAGAAATGAGTTTGAGTCATCAAACACGTTACACTATAATATTAAAAAAAAAAGCCAATCATTGTATCTCCTAAAATAGATTTTTAGTCTTCTTTAATAACACCATCATCATGATAGTTTCAACTTGTCACTCATCAAAATATGTACTAGAAGGATAACTACCAGACAATCCAACACACACTAATTCAAAAGCTAAGGAAATGCTTTAAGAATCACATCTAACAACTGAAACAAGTTTTTAGAACCAAACTAGAGCTGATAACTAGCTTAACAGAGAGAAAACACTACTTCAATGCAGATTCCTGGGCACAGGACAAGCACAGTCAGCTAACAACAAAGTTATCCGTGAGCCTAGATTTGTAGATAAGCAATTGAGACTCACGCTGCACATATCGTGTTTCTTCTTTCTTCCTCATCCACTCTATACTAAGTCATTTCCTAAATCTGCAGGGGTTTGAGCATGTCTCATATTTGCTCGTCCTGTGTTATTCTCATCATCTGCATCTAGAGCGGGGTCTCAGAACTATCTCTTATTTAGCCCACCACCCTGGCCTCCCCCACCTGCCATCACCAATCTGCCCCAACACCACTGTCAAATTCATGCTACTGAGTGTAGTTATCACATTATTTCCAAACTTAAAAACATACAGTATTTCCCAAACGCCTATCAAACTTCATCCTGTCTGCCCAAAATCTTCTCCCATTTACTTCAATTCTGCTCAAACCAACTATTCAACACTGATTCTCAATCAAAAAGTACTGGTGGCTTAGTGAATTATATGTTAAGAGGTTAACAGAAAGACCTTCCATTCGAATCAACCAACTGCTCCACAGGAAAAAGATAAGGCAGTCTATTCCACTCAATTTAAAAATTAAGGTGTGCCTGTTTGAAGTCATTATATTTTTAATTGCTTCCAATGCATTTGAATGTTGGACAATGAATAAGGAAGACCAAAGAAGAATCAATGTCTAAAAGTTGTGGGTTAGAGAAGAGTATTAAATATACCACAGGATGCCAAAAACCAAACAAATCTGTCTTGAAGGAAGTGTAACCAGAGTGCTTCTTAGAAGCAAGGATGGTGACACTGTCTCACATCCTTTGAGCATGTTGTAAAGAGGGACAAGTCCTTAGAAAAATATATCATGCTGGGAAAGATAGAAGGTCATACAAAGAGAAGAGAATCTTCAATAAGATGAATTGACAAAGCACTTGTAACAATGGGCTTGGACATATCAGAGATTATGTTCTTAGAATGGTACAGAACAGAGCAAGGTGCAGATCTGAACCCTGTGACACTGATGTGACAAATGTGTTAATGGTCACCCCTGGTGGACAGTGTTTGGTGGAGCTCCCGATTAAAACAAGCTTGGAAGCAGGAGTGTCATCCACTTCTGTAATAGCTTGCCTCCGGAGACCCGTGAACCTGGAGAGAGGATGAAAGTCACAGAAGTATCGAGAACTTTCGTTCACAGGGTCACTATGAGTCGCCTACGACTCGACGGCACTTAACAACAACATGAATTGTAGTTGATTCACGAGCGGCCTAGTGGTAGGAAACGGCACTGCAATTCCGAAGGCATGCGATTTGAATCCATCAGCTTCTCTATGGAAGAAGGATGGGCAATGTCTTCCCATGTGATTAAGAGCCCTGAAAGTCTGCTGGAGGGT
Organism: Elephantulus edwardii; assembly: GCF_000299155.1. Taxonomy (NCBI): domain Eukaryota; kingdom Metazoa; phylum Chordata; class Mammalia; order Macroscelidea; family Macroscelididae; genus Elephantulus; species Elephantulus edwardii. The sequence goes on from NW_006399956.1 coordinate 989,757, forward strand.
CAGCTCTGGGTCAGTTCCAACTCGATGGCACTCAACAATCAATAACCTGGCTGAGGCTCACTATGGATTGAAATCAACTCCACGGCAGTGGGCTTGGTTTGGGTTTTCCGCAGACTCAAAGCATGTCCTCACTACTTATCTGTCAATTCCAGTCTCACTTATCCTTCAAGAGTCACAGTTCAGCACTCTTCTCTAATCTTAAAAACAAAGTACAAAATAAAAGAAAATGTGCTAAGCAGGACTTGAGTTCTATACCATGAAAGTTCTATAGACTTCTACTTTAATTCTTTTCCCTATTCCTTACCTGCAATTCCAATCCCACTTATCCTTTCTGGAGTAAAGGCTTAGCACTCTTCTCTTTGCCTAAATACTGTTACTTCATTCTCTGACACAATCCCACCTCCCTGAACACTGCAGCTTTCAATATGGATTGCATCTCAATGTCACGAAAAACAAAAATCCTTGCCACCGGACATATAGACAGCATAATGGTGGATGGAGAAAGGATTGAGACTGCCAGTGACTTCATCTTAATTCGATCCACAATCAATACACTTAGCATCAGCAGTCAGGAGATCAGGAGGTGTACTGCCCTGGGAAAGTCTGTAGTCAAAGACCGTTTCAAATTATTGAGGAACGATGTCTGTCTGAGGCCTAAGGTGCACCTGATTCATGTTGCTTCAGTCATTTGTTATAAATCTGAGAGCTGGACAAGTAGCAAAGATAACAAAATAAGTGATGCCTCTGAACTGCGGTGTTACAGAAGAGTGCTGAAGATCCCATGGCCTGCCAAAGGAACAGATACGTCTTGGAGAAGGTGCAGCCAGTGTGTTCCTTTGAGGTAAAAATGGTGAGGCTTCATCTCACATACTTTGGACAGGGTGCTAGGAGAAGTTAGTCCTTGAAGAGGGACATCACGCTTGGAAAGGTGGAAGGGTTGTGAAGGAGAAGCACACCCTAAGCCAGGTTGGTCAGCATGGTGAGTGTGGCAATGGGCTTATGTGTGTCAGAGATTGTGAGGATGGCACAGAGTAAGACAGTGTTCAGACTGGTTGTTCATAGGAGTTCTCAGCTTGGCGCTATCGAACAGCAACATTCCTTACCTAACTCCAGAAGCCTTGTGGTGCAGTGGGGTAAGAGCTGGATGGCTAACGGAAAGATTTAAACCCCCACCAGCTTCTCCCCAGGAGAGAGAGGAGGCCACCTGCTCCTGTAAACATTTACAGCCTCAGAAATGCTACGGGGAAGTTTTGCTCTGCTCTATAGGGTAGTTTTGGGCTGGAATAAGCTCCACAAGAGTGAGTCTGATTCTGTTTAGAATCAATCTATCCCCAGCCCAACAATTCATCTCAGAACTATGCTTCACAACAAATCTGGTTTAACCAAAGTAATTTTCTCCAGAGTAAAATTCATGCAGTATACCTCCTCAAATGTATCAAAACTAACACAACAAACAATTTCAAAAATCCACACAAACTAATTTTTAAAACCTATAGCCTTCTCTTCTGAACAGAATTTCTGTTTTGCCTTGTTTTCCATTTCCTTCCTGAAATCCAAGTCATTTTCCAGCCGTCCACTCTTGTGCTTTTTCTAAAATAATGACATTCCCAGAAATATGCTTCATTTGATTTAAACACCTCACAGAGAATTGTGTTTCTTGCCAGAATGACAACTTTATAGTAGCATAGAGCATGAGGAGAATACACAGCAAAAAACTCTTGAAGCATTTGGAAAACTAAGGACTGTCTGTGTTGCCCTAGTGGTAAGAAACTGCACTGCAATCAAATAGCACATGGTCTGAATCTGCCAGGGGCTCAGAGGGAGAAGGATGGGCAATTTCCTCCCACAGGATTGTTGTTGTTGTTGTTATGTGCCATTTAATTGCTTGCAACTCATAGCGACCCTATGTATAGGAGCCCTAAACACCGCTCTACCCTGTGCCAACCTAGCCATCTCAAA
>NW_006399956.1:993910-1011687 GCF_000299155.1 Elephantulus edwardii
GTGTCAGAGGCAATGTGATTGGCACAGGATAGAGCAGGGTTTAGGGCTGTTGTACATAGGGTCGCTATGAGTCGCAAATGACTCGACAGCACACCACAACAACAACATCCTTAAGTATTGCCACCCGTGGTTTGAATTTGTTTTTCAACTCCTTCAGTTTAAGAAACGCTAAGCGAGTTTGGCCGTTTTGATTTTCTGACTGCAGCTCTCTCCACATTTCATTATAGTATCTTGCTTTGTCGTCCCGGGCTGCCTGTTGAAATTTTCTGTTCAGCTCTTTGATGTCTTGGTTTCTTCCTTTAGCTTTGGCTTCTCAGCACTTTAATGCAATACTCACAGTCTCATCTGACATCCATCTTGGTCTCTTCTTCTTTTTCAGCCTTTGTAATGATCTTTTGCATTCTTCATGGATGATTTTCTTGATATCCTCCCATAGCCTCTCAAGTCCTGCTATGGGTCAGTTTCAACTCAATGGTACACAACAATAAGATAACCCAGGAAAGATAAAGAATGGCTAGCGCAAATTATTCAATTCAGGAATCTCTCCTCTCCTAACAATAAAAATCTCCTTATAGAAAATCAATGCAGTGGAATCAGCTGTTGCTAAAGTCAGTCATTCATTATGTTTTACTCCCAGTCACCATAATGGCATATCTAGATGTTCATTATATCAAATAGCATACATTACAGGATAAGACTTAGTAACCAGCCTTACAGTGTTCATAAATAATAATCAAAGAGAAAGGGGAAGTGAGTTCAGAAGCAAACAAACTATCAAAATAATAAAAACTATTTCAGATAAAACATCATGGTTACAGTGAGCCCTGAAGTCAGAGAACTCTGAGTTTCAATTCTGGCTCAGTCACTCTCTACAGCTCTAAGCCTCATTTTCTTCATGCCTAAATAACTTGTTCAAGGTCACGGACTGATGAAGGGTAAGATTCAACTGGAGAGAGAGAGAGAGAGAGAGAGAGAGAGAGAGAGACTCTGTAATGGAATGGAAGAAAAATAATAGAGAGAGAAAAAAAAAACACTGGATCTACTGAAAAAAAAAAACACAACAAACATGTTCATTAAAAAACACAAACTATAACAAATAAATATTTTTAAATTAGGTAAGTTCTCACTATAAATGTACATATATAAATACAAGTCCTTGAAAATTGAAAAAATGCCTGTGTATATGTGGAAAAGTCAAGGGAGTAAATAGAAAAAATAAACTTCACTAAGAAACTTAAAAAGTTGGTTAATAAAAAATAAGTAATTGTGTCACATACACAATAATTACTTAAGAATTATAAGAGAAATAAGAAGCTGTTTGGCATAATGACAACAGCTCAAATTATATATTCTATGACTAAGAACAGCCTTAAGAAATATACAGAATGTAAAAGAACAAAAATCACAATTTTACTCAGTCAGGGAAACAAAATAATGACAGAATGCAAGTGTAAAACATAGTCTCAGAAAAGACAGTTTCCATTTTGTGATAATAATACATACATTTAATGTAATTCCATACATATCTCCACATGAATCTTTTAAACTTGAAAAACAAAGCTCAATTTTACCTTCAGAGAGAAAAAAAAAATAGTTGTTATGGAACAAATTATGTCCTCCCAAAACAAATGTCAACTTGACTGGGCCATGATTTTTAGTTGTTTCATGGTTATGTAATTTCAATTCTGTAACACGATTTTCTAACTTCAGCATTTCCAAAATGATGTTATCATTCTCCATGATGCGATCAGCTAACCAGTTGAAAGATATCACAATAGGATACAACATTCTCATCCAAGTCACAGTACTGATCTTAGAGGCGTTTCCCTGGGGTGTAGCTTCCAACATTTTTTTTTATATTCTCTCTCTCTCACTACCAATATGTTGGTGCAGATTCATACTGAACCTTCCACTGGTATTATAAGTCCGTAAATAGCAAAGGAGGGGACTGTTCATCTTTTACCAAACAGCTGCTGGATTCAAATTGACAGAGAATTAGGCACAACTCTCATGGACGAGGTCATATCCTATGTTATAAGAGATTAAAGGAGAGAGAATCCAGCAGAGAGAGAGGGCCTACTACCACCAAGAAAGATGAATCAGGATCCACCTGTGACTTACAGGGATCCCTGTGCTGGGAACCTTCTGGATCTAGGAGAAAAGGAGGACACACAGAGCTCTTCAAGGAATGTTGGGCCACAGATGTTGAATGGAAACAAGGTTCTTCCTCAACAGCTGACAGAACAGAAAAATTCCCTAGGTTGGGTGCTCTGAATATGGAATTCTAGTTTTCTACACTATGAGATGGCTTTCGAGTTGATTCAGACTCACAGTGACCCCTGGTTTCTAAAGAAACAATCTTATAGTGAAGAAACTGTCCACCTCTCTCCCACAGAGCCAATGAGGGCTCAAACTGTCAGAAACATGCAGTCTTTTGGTTGGCAGCAAAACATGCCATGAACCAACTACAACACTCGGGCATGGTTGACATTAGGAGAACAGCACATGGTAGGTCAAGGTTTCAAAGCATCGTTCACAGTGTCACTAAGAGTTAAGAGTTGAGCCAATGGCACCCAGCAATAACAAACTATGAGAGAATAAATTTCTGTTTTTAAAGCCAATCTTTGATTATATTTCTGTTACAGCAGCACAGGGTAACTAAGGCACAGTAAAGAAAGGTATGGCAAAGAAAGAGTGAGCAGTCATAAGTCAATTCAAACTCATAGTAACCCTCCACTGAGTTTCCGAGGCAGCTGTATATCTTAAGAGGAGACTCACCATCTTTCTCCTGTGGAGTAGTTGGTGGGTTCAAATCAATGGAGACATGAAGCTTTTTGATTAACAGCATAAAACTCAACGGACTAGACCGCAAGAGCTCCTGATGATGACTGGCCAGAGCAGGGGTCAAAAGCTCAAAATGAGGTATTGCTAATTAAGACCACTGTTGTTATAAACAGAGTCAGAATCTACCCACAGTCGTCTCTCAGGTTGTCAGAGTCAGTTAATCACCCTGGAAGGAGACTGCAGATGGAGCAGCTGGTGAATTTGAACCATGTGCGTTCAGGAGTAGAAATCAGCTTCTTGCCACTAGGCCATCAGAGCTCCCTAAGATCAGAGTAGTGGGGGGAAAAGTCTATGTTAAGAAAATTGAGACTTCTAAATTAAACTCATATTAATATTACCTAACTTAGTATGCTTGGTATTAAAATCAGTGAGAGGAGGTGAGAATATTACTATTATTTCTGGAGTGGTTTTTTTTCTTTTAACAAAGGATTGTAGACCAGATGGGAAGAACCACTAAACTGCTAGCTCAGTCTTTACACTAAGATAAATCACTGAAATTATTTAACTGCCGTTAGTTAAATCATGAAATAACAGATGAAATATCTTGGACAGCAGACAGCCTGACACACAAAGATTCAAAAGCCATGAAAGAAAATAACTAATATAGCTAATTGCTTTAATACTTCAGAAGCCTTTAGAAAAATTTTAGAGAAAATGCTTGAAAAAATAAAAACTTAAGCAAAGCAAAAAGATAAATGTTGTTGTTGTAATTTGTTGTATTCCATCAAGTCAAGAACCAACCCAAAGCTGACCCTTTGGTGGGTTTTCAGAGACAGTGAATTGGACAGAAGGAGACTGCCCATCCTTCTCCCATGGAGCAGCTGGTGGCCACGAAGCACATGCCTTTGGTATTGCAGTGCAGCTTCTTGCCACTAGGCCACCAGATAGTAAAAAAAAAAAGTTTGCAGTAAATATAACAAAGAACTACATTCCTTTAGTAAGTACTTTGGAAATGAAAAAAGAAAAGATAAACAACCTAAGAAAAAGCAGACATGAAGACGCCATACCCAGGGGAGGAAGTTCCGAGATTAACAATCTATGTGCAAATGAAGCTCAACTTCATTAATCACTAAAATTATCAATTTTCACCTATATATTGGCAACATGGTTACATTTTTTTCTTTTTAAAAGTTCTATCTGGAAAGGGAAACTGGGGAAAATACTTGGCAATGGCATATCTGACAAGGCACTCACCTTTAAAATTTATAGGAAAAACAACATAATAAGAAAAAGGCAATGGGAGCTCTGATGGCCTAGTGGCAAGAAGATGCTCTGCAATCCTAGAGGTACACAGTTCGAATCCACCAGATGCTCTGCTGGAGAAGGAGGAGCAATCTCTTCCTGTACCAGTCAGATCTGATTTGATGGTACGCACTCAAAAAATAATAAATTTTTTTTAAAAGACCAAAAATATAATTACAAAACAGGCAGAAGACATGAATAAATGACTCACCAAAGAAGACATTCAGACAGCCAACAAACACATGAAGAAATGCTCAAGATCATTGGCTGGTAGAGATCAAATCAAAGTATCAATAAAGTATCATTTCACTAATAACAGGTATGCAAGGATGAGTTAACATAAAAAAGCAATCAACATAATTCATCACATTAACAAAGCAAATAACAAGAACCATATGATCTTAGCAATTCATGCTGAAAAGACATTTGACAAAATCTAACACCCTTTCCTGATAAAGACACTCAGAAAAACTGGAACAGAAGGGACTTTCCTCAACATAGTGAAAAGTATATGTGCAAAATCCAGAGCCAATATAATTCGCAATGGAGAAAGACTAAAAGCATTTGCCTGGCAAACAGGGACCAGACAAGAATGCCAACTGGGAGGGACTGGAGAGCATTATGCTAAGTGAACTAACTTTCATAAGGACAAATACTGTGTAAGACCATTATTGTAGAACATATATACGTATCCAAGGGGAGGGGGGAGAGGGAAAGAGAGAGGTGAGGATGGGTAGGAGTTGGGGGGATGATTAATCATAGGGTCACACAATTTGATGGGTGGAGGGAGGGGTGGTAAAGGAAATGAGAAAGATGTACATGAACTTTGTAACTAAACCTCTATAAAATAAGGAAAACAGAAAAGTATTCTATTTTACTTAGTAAATACATATCAGGAGTTAATAACTATTTTAAAAAACCTTCAAACCACTGCCATAAACTCCAATTCATAATAATAATTCTCCATTAGTCTTCAGAGGCTGTAAATCTTTATGGGAGGAAACTACCTGTCTTTCTCCCTTGAAACAGCTAGTGGATTGGAAACACCAATCTGATGGAGGATTACTAAGTGTCAGCATCAACTTGATGGCAGTGAGTTTGAGTTTTTATATACATTTAAAAATAGAGTTCATGGATACTGGTATTTCTTAGACATAACCGACCACTTCACAGGATTGGTTTCCTTGGTTTTAAGGTCTAGGGTCATAGTCTTGCTGGACAACTGTCAATTGTCATGACATAATGATAAAGTTTATATCTTAGTTTAGTGACTCTTTAAAGCTTGCAAGCAGCCATTTAAGATATAACTATTGATCTCCACTTACCTAGAACAAAGGAGAAAGAAGGAAATGCAGGATTCAAAGAAGCAACTACAAGGCTAGTCGTGGGCATGAATCATGTTTTCCTCTACCAAGAGACAGAAAGGACTAGATGGTGCCAAGCTGTTATTATGTAACTTTTTGATCAGGACTCCAATAGACAGATCCTAATAAAAATGAGCAAAACTGTGGAACAGAACCTTATATTCTTAATTTTAAAAATTTCAAACTCATTGAATCATTTGAGAATGGAAAGATCAATGGGAAATCTATACCTGGTTCAAGAAGTTATTGTGTGAACAGAGCCGGGGCACACTATATGGTTTAAAATTAAGAAGGGAGTGTGTCTGGGTCGTATTTTCCTCTCCATACTTATTCAATATTTATGATAAACAAATAATCTGAGAAGTTAGATTCTATGGAGAGAAATGTGGCATCAGGATCAGAGGGAGAATCATCAATAACCTGCATTATGCAGATAGTACAACCTTCCTGGCTCAAAGTGAGGGGGACTGGAAGCACATGTTGCAAAAGATAAAGGAATGCAGCCTTCAATATGGACTGCATCTCAACGTCAAGAAAACAAGGATTCTTACCCTGGACCAGTCGACAATATCAAGTTGGATAGAGAAAAGTCTAAAACTGTCAACAACTTCATCTTACTAGGATGCATAACCAATACTTTTGGTAACAGCAATCAGGAGACACATTGCACTGGGAAAGTCTGCAGTTAAGGAGCACTCCATATTATTGAGGAGTAATGATGTCAGTCTGAGGACTAAGGTGTGTCTGATTCATGTCTGGTCTTTCTAATCATTTGCTATACATCTGAGAGCTGGACAATGAATAGTGATAACAGACAAAGAATTGATGTCTTTAAGCTGTAGTGTTGAAGAAGAGCTCAGAAAATCCCATGAACTGCCAAAAAAACCCCGAGTAAATATGTCTTGGACATGGTACAGCCAGACTGATCTTTGGAGACAAGGATGATGAGGCTTCTTCACCTCACATACTTTGGGCATGTTGCTAGGTCAGGCTATTCCTTGGAGAGGGTCATGATGCTGGGAAGGGTGGAGGTTCGGCAAAGGAGCGGAAGACTCTCAACCAGGTGTATTGACACAGTGATCTCTGTAATGGGTTCTGGTGTATCAGAAAGTGTTAGGGTGGCATAGGATAGGTCGGGGATCAGATCTGCTGTTCACAGGGACATTATGAGTCATAGTTGACGCCACATAACAACGACAACAACTGAATCACTTGAGACTGGAGGGATCAATGAGATTGCGATCCTAAAGTGTTCATTAAGCCATCTTGTAGTTAAAAAGCAAGCAGGCATGTTCAAAAAATAAAGAATATCACCTGTAAGGGCTGTATTACTTTAAAAAGTTATCTGTAAAGGTAAAATTGTCAACAATATATCTAAAGCAAACATAAGAAAAAGGTGGGTGGGGGTAGAGAGACTAGGTCACCGAATATGGAACAAATTACAACAGAAATTATGAGAGTGTTGACACAGAACAATTAGAACGGAAATAATGAGAATGTGAAAATCTGAGGTGCTGGGATGGATCAGGGATGTGAGACAGAGCAAAGAAGAAGAAGATTTCTTCCCCCTGGACTTCTGTATTCTTGATTTTATTTACAGGATTCTTGAGGAATGTGTGTTGTAAAAGTCCTAGATACTAACTGGGGAGGGGGAAAAGGAAATGGAAATTTACATTCAGGGCCACAACTTTACCACTGGAAATTCATTCTTTTGTCTTGAGACTTATCAGGCTTTGACCTGAAGCCCTGAATGTGAATGTTGGCCTAAATGCAAAAAAGTCCAGCACAGTCAGCAAGTTTGTGAGCCTCATAGACAGACTGTGGAATCCTGGGAAAGCTTTTTAACCAATTTATGCACCAGAGTCTCCAACAATAAAGTGAGACTGTCTTAGAAGACTGCTATGACAATGGTTACATATAAAAAGGTGCTGACAAGAAGCCTTGACACATAGTAAGCCAGCATTAAATGTGAGTTCTCAGTATCAATTACTATCTAAATGGACTTAAGCAAATAGTTACTTATAGCCTGTTTTCTAGCCTTTAAAATAAGGAAAATGGTATCTCCCTCACAAAGCATATGTGAATATTCAATATCACTGTGTCAAGTGCTTAAAACAGTGCATAGCATCTGGTAGACAGAAAACAAATAACAACTATATTACTAAAAATATCATTATTGTCTGCAAAAAAAGGAGCTGATTTTTTAAAATCTAGGATTATACTGTGCCTAAAAAATCTAAACATTGCTGGCACATGAATGGTGCTCAGGAAATGTTCGCTAAATTAGAATTATTTCATTTCTCACATTGTCTTTCTATTTTAAAAGTCCAAAGATAATATTTTGAGCTCTTTTAAGTTATAAGGCATTGCAACTCATGGCTTAAATTTCTCCTTCAGTTCCTTTAGCTTGACAAATGCAAAAGAATGTGGAAATAAATTATCTAACAAGACCACTAATATCACATTCAAGCAAAATGTTGCTTGAAGATTGGAATTTCCAGAAACACAAATTGATTTTAGAAAAGCCTGTGGCACTAAAGTTATCATTGCTGATGTCAGATGGATCATGGTTAAAAGTAGACAGTATCAGAAGAATGTCTATTTGTGTTTTATTAACTATGCAAAGAATATGTGCATCACAAAACAGTGGCTAACAGAGAAGAATGGGAATCCCAGGACACTTGATTATGCTCATGAGAAACCTTGGCCCAGATCAGGAAGCTGTGTCTGAACAGAGCAAGAGAACACTGCACAGTTCAAAACCAAGAAAGGAGCGTGCTTGGGATGTATCGTTTCTCCATACCTTTTCAATCTATATGCTGAACAGATCTCCACTGTAGCTGATAAAATTTCATTTTCTCCCCACTACTAAGTCCCTTTTGATTACTGTGATGAAAATTAGGTCAAGATATGTTCCATTTCATAGTAAAAGTATTGTTGTTGAAAAAAAAAAATTCTCACCAATGTGACAAAAGGCAGTATCATGATAGATGGAGATAGGATTGAGGTTGTTGATTATTTCTTCTTGCTTGGCTTCACAATCAACCCTCTTGGCACCAGTATTTCTCCAGAGTACTAAAGAGCAACAATGTCAGTCTAGTGACTAAGGTGTACTTTATCCAGGCCATGGACTTCTCAATCACTTGCTATGTAGCTGAGCGCTGGGCAAATGAATAAGGATGACAGAAGAAGAATCAATTCCTTTGAGTTGTGTTGCTAGAGGAGAGTACTGAACACGAACTGCCAAGAGAACAAATAGGTCTCTTTTGGGGAGGAGAAATCAATTTGCTCGTTGAAGGCAAGAATTTTGAGACATGTTTTGGGCATGTTGCCAGGAGGAAAATCTTTAAAGAAGGACATGATACTTGGAAGAATAGAGTTAGTACAAACTAGGAAGAGCCTTAATGAGATGGATTGACACAGTGACTATGGCAATGGGGTCATGTGTGTTAGAGACAGAGAGACTGGCTCAGGAGAGGGCAAAGTTCAGAACTACTGTTTATAGAGTCTCTACGAGTCATAGTTGATTCAACGGTAAATACCAAGAACATACGTTATAAAATGGCAACATTTTAAATACTAAAACCAATCTTCTTTTTTGGTTCTCACCTTTGGTAAGAGTATATTTGGCAACAAGGTTTTGTGCAGAAATTGGTTTCCTTTCAAAAGTGGGTCACAGGTACTAAGTTGTACTGAGTTGTGAAAGCCCCTTGTAATGTGACCAGAGTAGTGGAAGGGTAAGGTTAACAACCCAACCTCAGCACCATGCCAACCCCTCCTTTCTCCTCATGTTCTCTAGACTGAGACTGACGAACAGTGGTGGTGGGGGAGGAATGGACGGGGATTGGAGGAAATTCCTCCCAGCCCTAAACAAGAGTAAGAGCCCAAGAGAATCAAAACTGAGAAACCTGACCAGAGTGAGATCAGTCTCCACCAAGTCTGCTCAGCCACACTTCCTGAGCAAGAGAAAAATGCTGATCAATCAGTGAAAGAAAACCCAACCTCTTTGTAAACTTTCACTAAAATCACACACACACAAAAAAACCCACCCCAAAACCAAAAAGCAGTTGAGGAGGAGATGACAGTAGGAAAATGGCCCCAGGGCTGAGCATTCATTATCAGTCCCCTAAATGAGGAGTGGGGATAATGGAGTTTGTAAATCTTGTGATGAGAAACAGTGATCACCTTCTCAAAACAAAACCAAGTGGACTCAATTGAGCATTTCCATGAGTGAATCACCTCCAGAGACAGTGAACAAAGACTGGTTTTTGATGGTACTGAAACTACTCTAAAAGGGATAATCTAAAACGTGGATTTTTTGCCCCCTCTTATCTGGGAATTATGGCAAGGTTCCAAACTGAGGCCAACATTTGTTAAAGAACTCATTTTTGAAGCGCTGAAACACACCAGAAGTGGGGCCAGTGATCTCTCTACAGGCTTATCAAGAGGTGCCAAACCAGAGGCCTACTCTTGTCACCACCAGCACAACCACAGAGCCAACTCCCACTGAAAAGAGCTGTGGTTTTGTGGTGAAGGTGCATCGCCTGTTCTCACAAGTGGCGGGTGGGGGTGGGGGGTGGGGCGGAGAGGCAAGTCTTCTCTTCCCACAGGCAGGGAAGAAAAAGGGTGAAGGATAGAGGGCTCTCAAAGAGCCACTTGGGGAGAATGAGTGGACCTACACTTCACCCTTGGATCATCTGCTGCTCTGTCTCAGTGCCACCTAGAAAAAGAGAAGTGGAGAGAAATGGTGAGACTGAGAGGAAGTAAGCTGTGAAAATCTCTCTGGTGTTCAGGAAACAGGGAGCCCCCTGAAGGTGGAGTGGACCGCTGTGTCTCTTGACACTCCACCTAAGAAGATTGTCTGCCAGGAAAAGGAACCAGAACTGACTGCCCTTTGAAGGATATATAAGTTGCCTGTCAGAGTTCACCAGAGAAGTAGCAATCAACAGAGAAGGGTCTATAAACTCACAATTCACTCTCTCCTTGCCCAAGAGGAATGCTGCTGCTTTTAGAAGGGCAGACTGGTGGAAGGGATACACATCAGAGAACAGCTGCATTTTACATCCTTTACTCCAAGCTGCTAGAACTGCAAGTGAAGGCTCAGCAGGCAGAGGGGGTACAAAGAAGAGTGTTAATTGTGCTTCAAGATAAACAAAGCTGAGTTAGATTCCAGGGTGAGCGAATAAAGAAGTGGTTAAAAACTGATGAAAGCTGGCCAAGCTCTTTAGCAAACCATCAGAAGCTAAACGGAGGGATGCAGGAGGCAGGAGCACAGTTTTTTATATAATAACAACTCACTGTTGGGGAGTCAAAACAGACTCACAGCTGACATTTCAGCACATTTTTAGAGGCTGTAATTCACACGGGAGTAGCTACTCCCTTTCTCCCGTGGAACAGGTGGGGAATTTAAACTGCCTGCCTTTGAGGTGGCAGCTTAACTCCTTACTTCTGGATACCAGGGCTCCCTTGATATGATACAGTTATCAGAAAAAAATAAAATGTTTTTACCCCAAGATGGTCACAGCACACATTTTGGTATCGTACAGGATGTGTCCTGTCTCCATACCTTTTCAACCTGTATGCAGAACAGATTATCCGGGAGGCTGGGCTCTGTGAGGAGAAATGTGGGGTCAAGATTGGTGGAAGATCTATCAACAATCTGCGTTATGCAAATGACACAACACTGCCTGCTGAAACTGAGGAGGACCTGAAGCGCTCGCTGCTGAGAGTCAAGGACTGCAGCCTCCAATATGGATTGAGGCTCAATGTCAAGAAGACAAAGATTCTCACCACTGGGCCAATTGGCAGCATCAGGATGGATGGTGAAGAGATTGAGATAGTTCACAGCTTTAGTTTGCTTGGCTCCACAGTCAACACTCTTGGCACCAGTAGCCAGGAAATTAAAAGAAGTATTGCGATGGGAAAGTCTGCTGTTAGGGACCTCTCCAAAGTACTGAAGAGCAATGGTGTCTCTCTGGAGACTAAGGTGCATATGATACAGGCCATAGTCTTTGCAATCACTTGTTATGCATCAGAGAGTTGGACAATGACTAGGGAGGACAGAAGAAGAATTGATGGCTTTGGGCTGTGGTGCTGGAGAAGAGTATTGACTGTACCACGGACTGCTGGGAAAACAAACAGATTTGTCCTGGAAAGGGATAAACCGGGCGGCTCCTTGGAGGCAAGGATTCTGACGCTCCGTCTAACATACTTTGGACATGTTGTAAGGAGGGACCGGTCCTTGGAGCGGGACATCATGCTTGGGAGGGTGGAGGGACAGCGCAGGAGGGGAAGGCCCTCTATGAGGTGGACTGATTCAGTGACTGGGTTAATCAGGATGGGAGTGTCAGAGACAGTACAACTGGCACAGGACAGAGCAGAATTTAGGGCTGTTGTACATAGGGTCGCTATGAGTCGCAAGCGACTCGACGGCACATAGCAACAACAACAATCCTGCCCCATCGTTTCATGCTTCCTCTCCATTGACTACAGCAGTGTGCCTGGCTGAGATCACCTGCTTATTAACAGAGCAATCCCCTTCCAAACCACCCTGCCTCTCAGACTCTTTCATTTTACCAGTAACTGAGCTTTGATTTTCCCACTGGACTCATGTACCTTTTAGCAACATTTTAAAGTGCTTTTCTCTATAACATTTTACAAGTCACCTTAGTTAGCAAGAGTCAAAAGATTTAATACAGCAAAACTGAAGGCCAAAAACTGAATGAACCAGAAGATTTGGGCCCCTTCTGGACAATTATAAATACAGACAAAGAATGAAGCTCTAAAAAGTCAAGTTAAACCTATGCTTGAGAGACTTCTGGGACAGTAAATACAAGATTACTTCTCCTTTTATAACAGATGCTGCTTACATATCTGTGCCCTACAAGGGTCAACATCCTCTTGGCATACCATTCTATTCTCAGCACCTCACAGAGAACCACCTAGAACACAGAAAGCACTGGGTCTTTTTAAACAAAATGTAGCAGTGAATATTCATAGTATAAAATTTTAATATTAGGAAGTAAATTAAATTACCCCTGTTAAGTATATAGACATCTTTTGGATAATTTAATGTTTTCATTCATTCAACAAATACTTATTAGACCTTTGGTACAAATGAGAGACTGTGATGGAGGATTGTAGGCAGAAAAAAAGGATAAAGGCTTAATTTGTATTGACTTTGGCGCTTGTATGAGTTTCTTTGGGCTGCTATACTAAATTAACACACACTGTGTGGCTTTAAACAACATAATATATTCTCACAGTTCTGGAAGCTAGAAGTCTAAAATCAAAGTGGTAGCAGTGTCATGCTCCCTCTGGGAAAGGCTCTAGGGAAGACTCTTCCTGTGTCTCTCCTACTTTCTGGCGGCTTCCAGCAATCCTTGGTCCCCTCTGACTTAGAGCTGTATCACTCCAATCTCTGCCTCCACTGTAAATGGTCTTCTTTTTGCATCCACGCTTATCTCTGAATGGACTTATAAGGTCACAAGTCAACATAGTTAGGGCCCACTCCAATTCCACCAGTATTTCAAATACAAGCAGGATCATACAGGATGAACAAATTATCAGCGTAACTTCCATTTCTTCCTTGTCTGGGATCTACTTAAGCAAATTAGCAGAGAAAATGTTATGGATTACTACAGAACTTTGTCTAATTCACTTGCTTCAGACACTTCACCAACAAGAATCAATTACTAGAAGGAGGCATCATGGATAGGGCCAATGATGGTGATTGGGAGGATGATTCAAGACTTAACACTTTATTCTGCCATAGATAAGGTCATGATTAGTCAGAGTTGATTCAATGGGTATTAATGATGACCACTATTCTAGTATGATTACCCTTCAATTAATTATAGCTGTAAAGAGCCCATTTCCAAATATTACTGTATTTTGAGATTCTGAGTACACAGGAATTTAGGGGGTACACTAGAAGAATAATAAATGCTTTTAAATGTGGTGTTAGAAAAGAGTACTGAATATCCCAAGGTCTGTCAAAAGAACAACCTTGGAGTCTATCTTGGAGATAATGCAGCTAGGGTGCTCCTTAGAGGCAAAGATGATGAAACTTAGTCCCGTACTTTGGGCATATTGTCAGAATGGGCCATCCTTGGAAAAAAGCCTCATTCTGGGAAAGGTGGAAGGTCATCAAAAGAGATAAAGACCTTCAACAAGAAGAAATGACAAAAAGGACTGTATTGATGGACTCAATCATATCAGAGGTCATGAGGCTGGCACAGGCTAGAGCAGGGTTCCTATGCAGTGTTCACTGAGTTACTATGTATCACAGTCAACACCACAGCAGCCAACAACAACAACAACTATCTGACCTACAACGATCCTAACACACCAAAACAACAGTGTGTGTGGCCACTTCATACAAGCACAAGGAAGCACAAAGGACACGTGCTGTTTTTAGGTGCCATCAAGTTAAATATGACTCACAGCAACCCTATGAACAAGAGAGCTGAACCTTGTCCCATCCTTTGCCATTCTCATCATTTCTGACATATTTAAGCCTTGCTGCAGTCACCAAGTCAATGCAACTCACTGAGGGTCTTCTTCTCTATCACTGACAAAGGACAAGTACAGATGGTAGGCCAATGTCATCATAATCACCAATACTCAACCTCCAAACACTCAACAAAACAATATAGCATCATGACATTGTTGTGTCATTTTACACCACCCTCACCCTGCACCTACTTGGACATAATCTACTTTATATTTAAGCCATGTATGTTTAATTTTTTGTAAAGGCAATGCTTTTTAAACATTGATGAAATATCTACTGCACTTAAAAATGAGGATAACAGATAAGAACAAAAGTCTCACTCACCAACTATCATTTACACACACACCAGCTGTAGCTATGCCTAAGGAGTGGAGACTATACTACTGAAATGTCTGGTTGTGTGACAATCAGTCTTAGGTGCTTTGAAAAATCCATTAAAGGAAAAGTCCATCATTTACGGTTAACAATCACTGGATGTTTGTGTGCTCACTACTGATAAAACTGGCTCACTAGTCACACTAAATGGGACAACTAAGCCAAAATAAAACACGTTCATTAACAAACAAGGGAGCCAGTTATAAGAATTTATATTTGAAATAAACTATATTAGTAAACTGTATTTTTTTTAATGTACTGAGAAAATAAAGAGATAAGTGTGGTTAAGATGTGTATTCAGGATGTTCTTGACAACACTATTTAACAAATCAGTCAATCAGTCACAAGTGTCCAGTCAATTCTGGCTCAGAGCAACCCTCCTTCAGGTTTCTGAGACCGTAAATCTTGGTGGAAGGAAGTAACTTCTCTTTTTGTCACTAAGTACCTGAGGGATTCAAACCACTATCCTTTTGGTTACTGTTAGCCCAACATGTATAACATGCTCTGCCACCAGCATATACACACTAAGGTAAAAAAAACCACAACAAAAAACCCAGAAATAAGATAAATATCCAATAATAATGCATTCATTTTTAAAATCATCTGCCCAAACACTGGCAAAGTTTGTAGCCATTAAAAAGTGATAATGTGAATCGACAAATATCATGACTGAAAAAATATTGGAAACTCACTGTAAAAGTCATTGCAGTTTATTTTGTACATGTACACTCTGATACAGGCCATGGTCTTTGCAATCACTTGCTATGTGTCAGAGAGCTGGACAATGACTACGGATGACAGAAGGAGAATTGATGTCTTTGAGCTGTGGTATTGGAGAAGATCATTGAATATACAATGGGCTGCTAAGAAAATGAACAGGCTCATCCTGGAAAGGATTAAATCACGCTGCTCCTTGGAGGCAAGCTTTCTGAAGCTTCATTGGACATGTTGCAAAGAGGAACCGGTCCTTAGGGAAATCATGCTTGGAAGGGTGGAGGGACAGCGCAGGAGAGGAAGACCCTCTACGAAGTGACTAGGGTAATCGGGATGGGTATATCAGAGACAGTGTGATTGGCACAGGATAGAGCAGGGTTTAGGCCTGTTGTACACAGGGTTGCTATGAGTCACAGGCAACTCGATGGCACATAACAACAACAACAATACTGAGAGAGAGACACAGAATGTCAAAATGATATGGACTACAGACCTGATCATAAGCAATGTGTTTCTCCAGATGGTTTCATGTCAATTACTTTTATAAATGAAAATATTATTTTCATTATTAAAAACGAAATTTAAGAAAGTCATAAAGAACCCTATAAAGGGATTTTTTTTTATTTCCCAAGCTCAGACATCACCAAATACAAATGAAGATACAGTTAAAAAGAAATCTAACTTGTAAATTTGCAGCAGCATGGATCTCTTTTTTTTTTTAGAATGTAATTTTTTCCAATATGTTAGCATTTTGCAGAAAAATAAAACACCATCATAATCAATAATTATTCCAAAGAAAAATCCTAAAATTATTTTATCACAAGTTTGGAAATGAAAAATTATTTAATTGCATGGGGGAAATGCTAAAGGTACAATGTTGAGTAAATATAAGTTTATAATTAAATGCTATATAAAATACATAGTGAACTCTGTGGGGGTTTTTTTGGTTTTTTTTTTGTTTTGGTTTGTTTTTTTGTTTTTTTTTTTTTTAGTATATGTGCTGCCGAAGCGAGCACGAGCTCTGTGTTTTATAGTGTTTATAATACTATATAAAATACATAGTGAGGTCTGTGTTTTACATACTTAATTATAAACTTGTGTTCACTCGGCATTGTACCTTTAGCATTTCCCATGCAATTAAATAATTTTTTTCCAAACTTGTGATACAGGCCTTTTAATAACACATCCATATTGACAAATATGCAAGAAACAATGAATATTGAGTGATGAGACTATGGGTTTTTTAAGTTTCTCTTTTTTATAACATTTTACATCTTTCTGCAGTAAATATGTGAAATCTTTCATCAAAACAGATAATAAGCACTAAAATTTTTTATATAAGCATCAGGGATACCGTTTTTGTGTGCTGACTCTCCAGCGGGTTTTCAGAGACAATTAATTTCACACAGGAGGAGATTGCCAAGGAGATTCTCCCAAGGAGCAGCTGGATTTGAACTGCGTGCCTTTGGGACTATAGAGTAGCTTCTTGCCACTCAGCCACCAGAGTTCCCTCATTAGGGATATAAATGATCATTAAATTACTGATTACCAGTAATTGAAAGAAAATTTGATTTAAAATTTTTTTTTACCTTTTTTCTGTCCTTCCACTTCCTCCAAGCCTCTAATCAAAGGAGTGACACAGCTCTTAGATCTTGGCTGCCTCCCTCGCCACTCTCAGGTAATGCCAGAGCACTAAGACAGTGCAAAGGAAAGATAGGAAGGGGCTACGAGGAAGCCTGTCAAATTCAGGTCTAACTGTTCCAAATAGACAAAGAAAGCTTTCGGAACACCATGCTTCCCAACTTCTTACTAATTTAATTAATGACACCAGACTAGACCATACATTTTATTAAATCAAAAACTATGTCTTCTATTCATCACCTTAGCCCCAGTGCCTTCCTGGCACACAGCAGGCACTCAATAAATGTGGCTGAATGAGTAAGGAAATGACTTGTCAGGTAGTCTGCTCTCTTCCTTAAAACTCTGCAAGCCATATTTCCACATCATTCATGCTAGCACCTCAGAGAAAGCAAATATGTCCTAAGGATCTATTTCATTATCAGCTATATCTTTTTTCTTGAAGGCATAATACAAATGAGTTATAATTCCAGGTAGAAGCTTTTTGCCCTCAACATAGTTAAGCAACGTTGAGCAACACTGCTAATGTCCTCACTCGCAATGATTCAGCACCTAATCCTTTCAATCCTTTTCAAACCTCAGTCATCCATAGGTAAAGGTCAGAAATGTCAAGTTAATTTTTCAAGGCCACTAAATAGTTGTTGTTAAGTACTGTCAAGTCACAGATGACTCATAGAGACCCTATGAACAAAAGACCTGAACACTTGTGTAACTTTCATCGTTTTTCCAAGTTCATAACTTTCATTGCTTCTCCAAGAGTTTCTTGAGGCAAGTTGTATCGGAAGTGGATGCCACTCCTGCTCCCAAGCTTGTTTGAATCAGGGAGCTCCACCAAACACTGTCTGCCATAGGTAATCATAATTGCATTTGACACATCAGTGTCACAGAGTTTAGCAACACAGAAACCACGAGTTACCTCTGTACAGCAAATAAAAACAGAACTAGGCCAAGAACTAGTTCAGGTTACCAAAATTCAGACTCTTTCTTTTTTTTGTTTTTTTTTCTATAATTATATTTTATTAATTTTCATAAACATTTACAGAGATTTTGGGCTTCCACTCATTCATTGTTGCACTATTCTCTCT
>NW_006399956.1:1015072-1034728 GCF_000299155.1 Elephantulus edwardii
TTAAAGGGTGTCGGGTTTTCTTGCTGTTCTTTTTCAATTTGCTGGAGATATTGGGTTAGAGAGTCAATAGTCTGTTTTTCATGTCTTTTGATGTGTTTGCTTATTGCTAGGTAGGAACAACTTGCTGTCATCTCACCCAGTGAGATAAGGTTGGGATGGATCCTACCCTCCAACTCATGCAGACTGCAGCTTTTCCAGGCAATGCATTGCCCTGAGGCTACACACTGAAAGGCGGGGTTCCTGATACAGCTCATCAGACTCTGCGTGATCTTGCCCCAGCCCCCTTTTCTTGCTCACCTTCATGCCTACTAATCTTTGACAAGTTGTATCATGTTACTTTCCTTTCTCTCCACGTCCGGCAATCTCTCTTGCCATGTCATCTCCTCTAACTAAACACAATTTTCATTCTTCAAACTCCTTTTTACCACCCTTCAGGTCTCAGCATAGACAGACATCTCTTCCTCCAGGAAGCATGTCTTCATCACCTGTATCTGGGCTAAGTTCCATTCTCTTAATGCTCTTCTAACACTCTGTGTTCTCAGTATTGTGGCTGGGGCATCGATTATTCAGTGGCAGAATTCTCATCTTATAAATGCATGTAAAAGTTGGACAATGAATAGAAAAGAAAAATAAATTGATGCCTTTGAATTAGGAAGTTGGCAAAGAATATGGATTATAATATGAGTGGCCAAAATAATGAACAAAAGTGGAGTCAGAGTGCTGATTAGAAGGCAGAAAAGTCATACTTCATCTCATGTATTTGAGGCATGTGATCAGGAGGGGACAGTCCTGAGGAAGGATGCCATGCTGGGACAAACAGAACGTGAGCAAACAAGAGGAAGGTCCTCAATGGGATGGAGAGACACAGTGCCCACAACAATGGGGTTAAGCATAGAGGAAACTATTAAGGATGACAACAGATTAGACAGGGTTTTGTTCTGTTGTACACAGGTCACTGTGAGGTGGAGCCAATCTGATGGCACCTAACCACAGTACCATGGAGGAAACTTGGGTTCTGTACTTGCCCAATGCACTCAATGCAGTCACTGCCCATCCACCAATGAATGGATGCCTGCACATTGCTGCAACACTGAACAGGTTTCAACAGAAGCTTACAAACAAAAATGAGCTAGAAAGTCCGGGAAGTCTACTTCTGAAGTTGTTATTATTGCTGCTATTGTTGTGAGGTGCCACTGAGTCAACCACAGGCCACAGTGACATGATGAAGAGTAGATCTGTATCCATGGTGGAAAGGTTTCAACAGAGCTTCCCGATTAAGACATACGAGGAAGCAGGATTGACCACTCATTTCTGAAATAACAGATCTTTGGAAAGCCTCTGAAATTAGCCAGTGAAAACCTTATGAGTCACAATAGCTTGATCTTCAACTGATCTTGGGGCTCACATAGACTGGGCAGCCTTTCCTTCTGTTTACATGAGGTCACATGAGTGAGGCCCCAACTCCACAGCAACTAAAAACAATACTGTACTTACACTGTATCATTATTGCCTGCTTCTCACACTGGATTCTAAACGAAAAGAAAGCAGGACTCATGCCTGCTTTGCTGAATTCTGTATCGTTACTCCTATGACAGTACCTGGCACATAGAAGGGTCTCTAAAAACAAATATCTAAAGAACAATGAATTAAGGAATGTGTAATGAATGTTGACTGCACCTCAGTGGTTAAAGACAATCCCCAAGGAGACCTCAATAATTGACTCTGGGTGCACAGTCGTTGTTAAGTGCTACCAAACAAGCCACGTCTCAGTAACCTTGTGCACAACAGAACAAAATCCTGCCAGACCCTGAACCATCAGCATAACTTCTGCTGTAATTAAGCCTACTACTGCTGCCCCCATGTAGATCCATCTCAGTGAAAGTTATTCTCTTTTTCACTCATCTTCTATTTTACCAAAAATGACATCTTTCTTCAGGGACTTTCTCCCCTACTGACAGACAGCATGCCTAAAGTACCTGGGTTTCACCATCCTCACTTCCAAGGAGACACAGTGCTTTGATTCAAATCATTGCTAGAGCACTATTGCTTAACTTCCTAGCCTCAGTGTGTAAAATGCAGGTGACAGATACATCCATCTTAGAAGGGTGTTACCAGGATTGTTACATACAACAGAGTCAAGCCAAGCTCAGAGCATACCACAGAGGCAAACCAGGGGTCACAGCTGACCCTGCAGAGGGTTTACAGAGGCAGTGAATCGCACAGGAGAATACTGCCCATTTTCCTCCCAAGGAACAGCTCAGGGATTCAAACTGCATGCCACCGGGTTGGTGGCGCAACTTGAGGAGCTCCCAGGATTACATGGGTTCATATAATAATTCTTAGAGTAGTTTCTGGAGTAAAGAAAATTCATTTGTTTCCAGTTTATTTATTCAAGGAGATTTTATTGGACTATTTTTATGCTGTTTGGAAAAAATGTACTTTGTATTTTATTTTGTTCATTTGTCATTTGTTTTCAACAGGAATGCTTTTCCTGTTTGGTTCAGAGCATTAAAAGGGTAAAAACATTTTTTTTATTTTTGTTGTTGTTTTATTAGCATGAAATCCTCACATTTTTATAACCATCACCAGTAAAGCTTTTGAGAGACAAATCCTATTTGTGATTGCTGCTCCAGGCCTGCAGAAGTAGATGGTAAAAACAGGTCCATGAAACTAGAACCACTAGGTTCTTTTTATCTAGCGCTATAAAATTCTTTGTTGTTGAGTCAATTTACAATGTTCCTTCAAATAAAGCAAAAATCTCTCTTCGAGTTTCCAGGGCTATATTTTTTACAGAAGCAGACAGCCACATTTTTTCCCCATGGAGTCACCAGTGAATTCAAACTCTTCTGTGTGTATGTATGATTTTCTTGCAAGTTTACAAAGACATTGGTTTTCATTCATTCATATATACATGTTTTCTTCCACCCCCTTTCCCAAATTCACTTTGTGGTGCTTGTCCTATTCCAGATAGTGTGGGGTGTGTGTGTGTATGTATATATCTAGAGAGTGTTATGATAGTGATAGTAGATAGATAGTTATTATATATATACACATATATATAAATATAAATATATATATATTGTCGTTGCTGCTGCTGTTGTCATTGTTGTACTGTAGAGTTGGAACCGACCCATAGCTGACCCTCCAGTGCATTTTCAGAGGCAATTAAATGCACGGGAGTAGATTATCCATCCTTCTCATCCTTCTGCGAAGCAGCTGCTAGACTCGAACCACATACTTTTGAGTTCGAATCTAATTGTCAAGTCCTTTCAAATTGTCATTCCTTTCACTCATTCTAGAATTTCCTTTTTTGACTGAAATAGTTCAGTCAGCATAATGTTTTCCAAACTCGTTCACATTTGTAGCATTTTTTAGCTCAATGATCTTTTTAGTGCTGCATAATGTTCTATTGTGTGGATGTTCCACAATTTCTTTGTCCATTTGTTTGTTGATAAGAACTTGGGATGCTTCCATCTCTTGCCATTGTGAATAATTCTGCAATAAATCTAGGTGTGCACACATCTCTTTGTGTCACAGTTCTGTTTTCCTTTGCATATATTTCCAGTAGTGAGATAGGTAGGTAAGTCAAGTGTTATTTCTATTTTCAACTATTTTAGGAAGTATCACACTGCCTATCACAGTGGTTGTATCATTTTACATTCTCATCAGCAGCGAATGAGAGCTCCAATCTCTCTGATCAATTAAGTGGTAGAACCGCAGCCTCTTTAACAATGTTGCTCACAAAAGTGGACATCTGCAGAAAACTGAAGCAAGATCCACACCTCACAACATATACAAAACTCAACTCAAGGTGTATCAGAGACCTAGGGGTAAAACAACAACAAAAAAACGCACAAAAAACAATAAAGATCATCAGAAGGAAAAAAATAGGAACAAATATAGAAGTCCTAATGTATGGCATGAATAAACTTTCAAGGATCACCAAAACCCACAATCAAGAGATGATAAAATAGATGATTGGTACCCTTATACAATTCAAATCCTTGTGTCTATAAAAAATCATAACTAAAATTTTTAGAATATTCCAACACATCAAAAAGAAAAAGATAACCAATCAAATTGCAAAATGGGCAGATAAACAGAAGCTTCACCAGTGGGGGGGGGGGGAATGAGATGATCAACAACTCATGGACTCATGGAAAAAAAAACACAACAGACCTCAAAATCACTAGACATATAGTAGAGATGCAAATCAAAACAATGAGATAACATCTCATCCCAGTAGCAATAGCAAAGCTCAACAGGACAACAAACAACAAATGCTAGCAAGGATGCAGAGAGATTCAGAACTCTCACATATTGAATTAGAATTCTTGACTTCTCAGCAGCAGAGTGTTTAACCATTGCACGACCAGGCCTTTTATCTATGTCAGTTTTTGTCATGTAATGGCACTCAGTATATACTAACAGAATAAAAAAACAAATGCTGTAAGTAACATAAAAAAATGTAAATATCTGAGGTACTGATCTCAGAGCATCACATGTATTAATTCACTAGTCACTACAAGTCTATATAGTGGTCTTCATACTATACTCACTGTCTAGAGAGTGGGAAGTTAGACGTGGGGTTACAGGGTATGAACATCTCTCTTAAAGAACCAGAGGAGTGAGAATAGCACAGGCCTTCACTGCTCCAGAGCAGAAAGCAGATAAAGAGCCCACAGCCCAGCCCCATGGTGCCTCTAGAGACAAAATAGAAGCAAGAGGTTTGTTTATTCATTGTTGACTCACAGATTGTGGTACTGAGAGTGGTATTCACTAAGAAAGTCTGTTGGGGGGTGGGGAAAGCAATGATTATCACTCGATGCAAGTCCAGAAGTCCAGATTAACAGCATGTTCAATTGCTTAATTAGTTAAAGTCCCAGTACAGTTCAGTAGCACAACTCCAAGAAGCCTCTGGTTTCCTCCATCATCCAGCAAGTTTGCCTCAGAGCAGTTATAAATCAGCTTCTCCTTCAATCACTCAACAAGAACAGAAAAACCTTTAATTGTGGCCTTTATCTCAAGGCTCCTCTGGTTACACCTTACCACAGTTTTCACAGTCTCTCCACCCTCATCACCAAGGTATTCTCATCTCCCTCAAGTTTTGCTGCCCAGAGAATGGGAAACACTCTCTCTCTTATCGTAGTCCCAGAGTTGTTGATGATTTGCAAGACCATGTGTCTGCTGTTAGGGTAACTGGAGACCAGAGGAGGCTAATAGCTAAAAAATGCCAACATCACACTAAGTTTTCAGGTGATAAAATAAAGATACAGAGATGTTAGGTCATTTTGTTGGGTCATATAGCCACTGACAAAGTCAAGGTCAAATGAAAAGCTGAAAAATATTATATCTCTTTTCACGGAAATCTTTCAACTCTAAAGTGAAATATGGTACTAATACACAGCATCACCCCCAACTCTGGAAAAAAAAGACATTTGATGCATCCTACAATAACAGAAATATATTTACTCAATTGATTCAACTTGTTTCCTAAAACCAAGTTGAAAAACAAATACTACAAATTCTACTAGATAATTGACATAATCATATAAACCAAGAACATTTGCACAGAAGGCAAGACTACAAATTAAGAACCCACATATCGTTGTTGTTGTTGTTGTTGTTGTTGTTGTTACTGTTATGTGCCATTGAGTTGTTTGCGACTCATAGTGGCCCTGTGAACAAAAGCCCTAAACCCTGCTCTATCTTGTGCCAAACTTATTGTCCCTGACACACCTAACCCCAATACCCCAGTCACTGAATCAATCCACCCCACTGAGGGTCTTCATCTCTTGCACTGTCCCTCTATCCTCCCAAGAATGATGTCCCTCCTCCGAGGACTGATCTCTCCTTGCAAAATGTCCAAAGTATGTCAGATGAAGCTTCAGAATCCTTGCCTCCAAGGAGCAGACTGGTCTCACCTCATCCTGTTCTCCTAGCAGTCAATGGTATATTCAATACTCCTCCAGCACCACAGCTCAAAGGCATCAATTTTCCTTCTGTCATCCCTAATCATTGTCCAGCTTTCTGATGCACAGCAAGTAACTGCAAAGATTGTGGCCTGGATCAGGTGCACCTTAGTCTCCAGACTGACATCACTGCTCTTCAACACTCTGAAAATCTAAATATTAAAAACGTATATATCAAATCAATAAAGGTGTCTTCATGGTTAAAAAAATACAGTATTTAAATGAAAATATCTTCAAGGACCTTGGTAAAAGAAGCACAGAGATAGTTTAATCCACCCCTTGGACAGAGGTGAACATTCTAGTTCTATATCCAAGCGCCTATATCCAATCCTCTTCCTCCTACAAAGACCTGTTCCCACTGGCCACTTTTTAGGGTAGGGCAATTAACTCATCCTCAGGAAGAGAGCTGGGGAAATGTCCTTCACAGACTGAGACACAAAACCAGCACCTCTTGTCCTAAGGGAGCCCTGATAAAAGCATTAAACAGTTCTTGCCTTTCAATGGAAGCAGTTGCTTACAGTAAACATCCTAAAAACATCTTCTTTCTCTACTTCTTCTCAAGCCTTTCAAAACCAAGTGTTTTTGTCTGTTGTTATGTTGTTAGGTGTCATCAAACAGAGCAAAACTCATAGCACAAGATCTGAACTCATCCCTGCCCTGCATCATCTTCACACTTCCTGACACACACGAGCCCATTGTAGCAGTCACCTTGTCAATCCACCTGGTTGAGGGTCTTCCTCTCCTTCATCAACCCTCCACCCTTCCCAACATCATGTCCATCTCCAAGGAAGAGCACCTCCTAACAACATGTCCAAAGTATGTGAGGTGAAGCCTCATCATTCTTGCCTCCAAAGAGCACTCCAGCTGCACCCTCTCCAAGACATATATATTCATTCTCTTGGCCATCCATGGGATATTCAGTGCTCTTCTCCAAAACCACAGTTCAAAGGCTTCAATTCTTTTTCTGTGATCCCTATTCATTGTCCAGGTCTCAGATGCATAGCTAGTAATCGGAAAGACTAAGGCCTGAATCAGAAGTACGTTAGTCCTCAAACTAACAGCACTACTCCTTAATAATTTTGAAAAGTTCCTAACTGCAGATTTGTCCAGTGCAGTGTGTTTCCTTATTTCCTGACTTCTGGTATCAAGGGTGTTAATTGTGGATCGAAGCAAGATGAAGCTGTTGCCAGTTTCAATCTCCTCTCCATCCATCACAGGATCTGGTGGATGGGCCTTTGTATTTAAAAGTCAGCCTGGTCCTACCTGTGAGTGAGTGTTTAGCTTGGTAAAGTTGGATCTTGGTGAGTGTTTGTGATTTACTTGAAAGCCAGGGGTAAAAACTGAGCATTTCTAATTGTGTTAGCAATCAAGTGTAAGTTGATTAACTATGTCTGATCTCATTTACAATCACCTTGGGTAGGAAGCCTCTTGTGTAGGCAAACAGGATCTGGTGGGTTGGTTTTTGTATTTAAAAGTTGGTTGGGCCCTTGAATCTGCTATTGATTGCGTTTGGAGTGAATGCTGTTCTAAGTGATGCAGCACTTGTCTGTCAGTTTTCTGTACTGTGATTACTTAGGGCTGCTATGATACTGAAATCTTTGCCACTGGTGTGACAAATTCAAAAGAGTTTCCCATCGTGGACAGGTTTGGTGGAACTCTCTAATTAAGACAGACTAGCAAGTAGGATGGGCCATCTACTTTCTAAATAAAGGGGTTTTGAAAACCCTATAAACCCTAAACAAAAAGAATAGTTATAGTGATGTCATGGTAGAACGCAGACTGGAAGTCAGTTGAAATAAGGAAAATCAACAACAAACATCATTTGTTACATGGTATGTTCATAGCTTGAATATTGGAAAACTGGAAATTGTTAAAAACGAAATGGAACACTTTTGTCTACCAAAGTACAATTCATTCACTCTTCTCCCAGGAAACATTCTCTAACTGCATGACCCCACAAAAATATCTTCTTTTCCTAAGTGATCAAAATATTTATATTCTGTAAATTTCCAATGTTGTTAAAATGAAGGATATTTTTCTATATTTTTAAAAATCTTGTCATCTAGGTTGATTTTCTTTTCCACAACACTGATCCTCAATCAGGAGCAATTTTTCCCCTGGGGGACAGCTGACTAAATCTAGGAACATTTTTCATTGTCCTACTTAGTAGGTTGAGGCTGGGTATGCTACAAAATGTCCCAAATGCACAGAGCAGTTTCCACAACAAAGAACTCTGCTCATGAGTAAGAATTCTCTGAGAATTGAGGACATGCCTTTTACTCTTTTGATTTTTCTATGACCAGGTAGGTTGTTGGGGGAAAAGGTAGGTATTCAATAAATATGTTAGTTGACAGACCTGCTCCTCAAATCTTCCATTCACACAATAATTGGTGTGTAAAAGACTGTGATAAGCTCTAGGAATGCAAAATAAATGGCATAAAAACAAAGCATTAATGTTAATACAATCTGTGACATGCACCTGTCACTATCAGATTTTTATATTATCTACACACTCCGCACTAATATGCAAATTTAAAAATGCAAAAACTTAGTTAAATTCAATTGCTATGGTCTCTGGACCTCTTTTGCTAATAATGGCAAACACATTGTTTGGGATAAATTAACTGAATGCACCAAACCACACAAGCTATAAAGAAAGTACTGAGGATAAACTTCTCACACAACCCAAAGGAAGAATAAGAGAAGTATTTTGAGGAGAACTAACATGATTGCTGATGTCAGACTGATCTGATCTTTGCTGAAAGCAAATAATACCAGAAAGATATTTACTTGTGTTTATGGACTATGCATGTGAAACCTATGCCTAGACCAAGAAGCACTTCCGGAACAGTACAAGGGAACAAGGGAATCTGCATGGTTTAAAATATGGAAAGGTGTGTGTCAAGGTTGTACCCTTTCTCCAACCTATCCAATCTGTGTGCTGAGCAAATGATCTGAGAAACGGATCTATATGAAGATGAAAGTGACACCAAGATTAAAGAAAGATTCATCAATAACCTATGTCATGTAGATAAGAAAAGTTTGCAAGTTGAAAGTGAAGAACACTTGAAGCAATTACTAAAGATCATAGACTATTTAGCCTTTAATTTGAGTACTACACCTCAAAATAAAATAAACTTAAAAGTAGACCAAAAAACAACATCACAATAAATATAGTGAGACTGATGTTTTTAATGATAATTTAACTGGATCTACAATCATAGAAGCAGCAGTCAAGAAATCCAGACATATTCCAGTGGATAAATCTGTTGCCAAGGGTCTCTTTAAAGTACAAAAAGCCAAAAAATGTAATTTTAAAGACTAAAGTGTGGCTTATCCAAGCCATGATATTTACATTTGCTTCATATGTTTGTGAAATTTGAAAATAAATAATGAAAATGAACTAAGAACTGTGATGTTGGTAAAGAGTACTGAATATACCATTAATTGTCAAAAACACAAATAATTCTGTCTTTGAAAAGCACAGCCAGGGTGCTTCTGGGAGGCAAGGATTGTAAGACTTCACCACATATAGTTTTGGATATGTTGTCAGGAAGAGGCCATCCTTGGAAAAAAGTACCAGGCTTTGAAAATTAGGTCAGCAAAAGCTAAGAGACCCTCAATGTGACTAATTGGCACCGTAACTATAACAATGGACCAGCACAGGAGTGACTATGAAAATGGCAGAGGATTTGGCACAGCTTTGGTCTTTTGTATACATGGTCTCCATGAATCAGAGTCAATTTGATGGTATTGAATAACAATAAAAACAGTATCATTTTCTCAGGATCCTACCAAACATTCCATTTTACAGACAATGCTATTGTTGTTGGTTGTTAAGTGCTATCAAGTCAACTACAATACAAGCTAGCTTGCTCTAAGAGTGTAAGTAGTAGACTCTGAATTTGAACACAGGCCAATGAACTTCAGATAACTCTTAACTAATATATTGTACCATCATAAGGTGTGTAGGAATTGTCCAGATGAATGATAGGAAAATGAACCTCTGAGTTAGTATATTCTAGACAAAAGCAAAGGCATGAATGAAACCACTGGTCCAGTAAATAGAATACTAATATTACTAAAACATCAAGAGTAAAAAAAGCACAAATGGAAGATAAGGTTGAAACAAGCAAGGACATATCCTAAAAGATAGTAACGGTGAGGCCTCATTGTTCCAAGTTAGCAGGGAGCAAGCTTAAGGCTTAGCGTCAAATAGGTCTGGGTGAGCATTCCAACCTCATTTTTGTTACTGGACCTCTCCAGAGCTCAATTTGCTCATCTACAAAACCAAGAGCATTATATGTATCTATTTTACAGAGCTGCTAGGAAGAAATACTAGATAATGCACTAAGTGCTGGGCCTGCCACATTTTATGTGTCCAATAAACATCAGTGATCTTTTTTTGCTGTTGTGGTTACTTTTAATAGTGTTTTCCCCACATTCATTTATTTGCAACATAACTGAAATTTATTTCTTAAGCACAAAAATATATTAAACTATCTTTTTTGTAAACTTCTTTCAAAGGAAAATCTAAAATAACTCACTTAGAAACACTCAATTGATAGCCAGATATGCACAAGGCTGCACCTTCCTCACATCTCTTCCCTCTCCCTCTCCTCACCCCACTCCCTTACGCTGCCACCAGGCAGCTGTGAAAACACCTGAACCTCCTGACATCTGTGGGTTCAGAAATAGGAAGAGGAAAGATGCTGCATAAAGCTAGAACTGCTAAGAATAGTGGTTCATTCCGAACCGGGAAAAAGGAAAAAGGAACACAGCTGTTTAAAATCATGGTTGCCACCCTGTGAGTACACAGGATACTCAAAACAACTACTGTTATGAACAGAGTTATGTCCTTCAGAAATATGTGCTGTAAATCCTAACCTCTATGGCTGTGGTGGGAGCTCTGGTGGCCTAGTGGGTAAAGAGTTGCACTGTCAATATGAAGGCAGGAGGTGCAAATCTACCAGCTGCTCCCTAAGAGAAAGATGGGCAATCTCCTCCCATGCGATTCACAGCCTCTGGAAACCCACTGGAAAGTCAGCTACAAATCGGTTCCAAATTGACTGAACAGAATTAAATTATAATGTGGTTATAATTTCACTTAGAAATGAGTTCTCTTTTTCATATTTTTTTCTCTTAATGAAGCAGGATTAGTGAAGAATGTATCTTGAATTATGAGATTAATGGAGGCTGTATTTCTTCAGAGATGTAAAAGATTAAACAAATGAGCAAAAGAGTCAAGGGTAAGAGGGGCGGGCAAAGATCTTCAAGGAACCAAGGAGAAGCTACAGAGAAATAGACTCTCTTCCAGAGCTCACAGAAGTAGAAAGCCTTCTCTTATAACTGACATAATGGACACAGACTTCTGGCCCTATACAAAATAATTTCTATTTGTTAAAGACATCCACTTTTGGATTTCTGTTACAGCAGCACTAAAGAAGCAAGACAACTACTTTAGGCAAGTCCTTCCCTATCAGACAACCCATAGGGAACAGTGATGGAGCATCTGCTGATAGCTGACAGCTGCTATCCATCCATTTCTCATGACTGCACCTTCAACATATTCAGAGATTGTGACTGGACTTTTTTCTACCTCCCAGCCTGTGGCCTGGGGACTCAGTGGGGACTGGGGACATCAGTCACTTCCATAATTCCATTTCTTGAATTTTGCTACCCACTCTGCTTGGACTTCTTACCATCAGTCAAGAACTCATACACATCCCACACCTCTCTGAAGTCTACTATGATTTCCCTCCTTCAGCATAATCAAAGGTTATTTTCTCTGACCTTCTCGACTCTGTGCTATGCTTGTACTGTAATAATAGCATGCATCAAACAGAAAGGTTTGCTCATTCTAGGTGCTTTCTCTACTGTATCACACAGGTCTCAGTATATACTTATAACACATTATTGAGTTTGTGGTTGTTGTTATGTGCCATCAAATCAGAAATGACTCACAGCTAAACCCTCCAGCAGTTTTTCAGAGGCTGTAAATCTCACAGGGGGATATTGCACATCTTTCTCCCTAGGAACAGCTGGTGGTTTTTAATCACCTGCCCTTGGGTTGGTAGTGCAACTCCTTACCACTAGGCTACCAGCTCTCTGTCACAAACCTTTTACAGATAGAGAAATGTAAGCTCTAGGAGTTGAACTCATCAGTAGCTGAAAATGACACCAGGATATCAACCATGGTTGGACAATTCTCAAATCCACATGTTTTTCACCTTGTTATACTGCCTCTATTTTGGGGTCCTACGCTAAGTTAGTTGGTTAATTATATACATATCTAGCTCTCCTATGAGATTGTTGTTGTGTGCCATCGAGTCGTTTGCGACTCATAGCGACCTGTGTACAACAGCCCTAAATCCTGCTCTATCCTGTGCCAATCTCACTGCCTCTGATACACCCATTCCGATTACCCCAGTCACTGAATCAATCCACCTCATAGAGGGTCTTTCCCCCCTCCTGCGCTGTCCCTCCACCCTACCAAGCATGATGTCCCTCTCCAAGGACCTGTCTCGCCTTACAACATGTCCAAAGTATGGGGCGAAGCCCCAGAATCCTTGCCTCCAAGGAGTAGCCTGGTTTAACCCTCTCTAGGATGAATCTGTTTTCTTGGCAGCCCAGGGTACATACAATACTCTTCTCCAGCACCACAGCTCAAAGGCATCAATTCTCCTTCTATGCTCCCTAGTCATTGTCCAACTCTGATGCATAACAAGTGATTGCAAAGACCATGGCCTGTATCAGGCGCACCTTAGTCTCCAGAGAGACACCAATGCTCTTGAGTACTTTAGAGAGGTCCCTAACAGCTGACTTTCCCATCGCAGTGTGTTTTTTTATTTCCTGGCTGCTGGTGCCAAGAGTGTTGACCGTGGAGCCGAGCAAACTGAAGCTGTGAACAATCTCAATCTCTTCGCCATCCATCCTGATGCTACCAATTGGTCCAGTAGTGAGAATCTTTGTCCTATGAGATTATAGCAAATTAATTGATGGCAGGGAACCAGAGCATCTTCTTATAAAGGTGAATAACAATAATATTGCTACAAGGTTGTTAAAAAGACAAAATGAGACAATACTTACAAAGCACTTAACATAGTATCAGGTAGATATTTTTTTAAAAAATCAAAACTCATTGCTATACAGTCAGTATTTATTTACAGATAACCTTTTACTGGGTTTCCTAGGCTGTTAATCACATAGGAGTTGACTGCATATCTTTCTTCCTCAGGAGTTAACAGCACAACTTCCCACCCACTATGTCAACAGAGCTGCCTGGATAGATAATAAGCATCTGATAATCTGTTGTTCTTAGGATGTTTTGGAGGTTTAGATGTAAGGAATTTTTTTTGTGTGCTGCTACTTCAAAGGTACTTCAAATCCACCAGCCACTCCATGAGAGAAAAATGAGAAATCTCCTCCAGTGAGATTTACTGCCTCTGAAAACTTGTAAGAGGGTCAGCTATGGGTCAGTTCTAGAGGTATGTGGCTCAAATTTACCAACTCAGGAGGAAAAGATAGGCAACCTCCTCCTGTGCAATTTAAAGTCTCTGAAAACTGACTGGAGGGTCAGCTCCGATTCAGTTCTGACTCGACAGCACACAACCATAATCTGTTGGTGGGGAGGGGTGGGGAGGGAGAAAAGTGCAACAATGGATGAATGGAAATCCAAAGTCTGTAAATTTCCATTAAAATTAATAATAATAATAATAATAATGAAAGTTAATAAAAATCCAGTAATCTGTTTTTATTGTAGCAAGAATAATGCCTTCCATTGTAATTTGTGAGCTGAAGTTCATTTTCTGAGAGACAAAGGAAATAAGCAAAGATTTTATAGGAGAGTCAACCAAGGTTTTAGTTTGGCATTTTCCTTGATCAGACAATCAGAAGACAACAAGGGTTAAGGCTTCAAAGCTTCTATGGTTTGTACAACAGACTTTAGGAAAACTTTCATTTCTGTTTAAAATCTAACAGCATTGTTACTTTCTCCCTGCCCTGTTCTATGTGGTTTATCAAGGTACCTTCTGAGATATCAGCACGTAGCAAGTTCTGAGCTGGGAAAACAAGAATATTGCAAAAGTTAATGAGAGTAAAAGCAAAACAAAATCTTAAATTCTGGTGCTTACATATGTAATGAGAAATTTTCTCTTCTTTTTAAAGAAGTATGATTTAACCATACTTTAAATCATTGGATTTATTAAATAATTTGTTTAGTTCAGTGCTTCCAAATCAGAGGAAGGAATGTGCTCACTTAAGGTGTAAGGAGTTACGCTGCCAACCCAAAGGCTGCAGTTCGAATCCATCAATTGTCCAGCAGGAGAAAGATGGGCAAACTCGTCCTGTGTGATTGGTTTTGGGTATTTTTTAGTAGGAGGTAATTACCCTTAATCCAGGCAAGTTGACTGTGCTACCCCAGAGTCCAACATATATGGTACATAGCAGTTACTTGTTGGTACGTTGCAGCACACTTACTAAATTGACCACCATGCTTAGAAACACATTTGCCGTCATTTGTGGCAATGTGTCAAATACTGGTTGACTGACTGCAAATATTTACACAGAAGAGCTCTGGGCACATAATGGTAAAAAGGTAAACTGTAATCCTGAAGACACACAGTTAAATGTACCAGCAGTTCTGTAGGAGAAGAATGGGCAATCTCCTTCCCTATGACTTACAGCCTCTGGAAACCTGCTGGAGAGTCAGTAATGAGGCAGTGCCAACTCAAATGGCACACAACAACAACAACAACATGTAAGTTATGTTATTCTTATTGCTGGGTACCTGGATTCTGACTCATAACAACTCTACGTAGAGGGAAGAGAAACAGCGCTTAGTCCTGCTCCTTCCTCACAAACATTTGCTGTTTGACCCCAGTGTTGCACCCACTATGTCAAACTGTCTTGTTGAGGGTCAACCTCTCTTTTACTGACCACCTACTGTTGCGAGCATGATGTCCTTTCCCAGAGACTAGTCACTCCTAATAACACGTCTCAAGCACACCAGATGAGCTGCCACACTCACTTCTAAAGAGCACTCTGACTGGATTTCTTTGAAGACATCTGGCAGTCTATGGTATATCCAATATTCATTCTGCCAGAACTTCTTCTTCTGACAATCTGTGGAACTTCCTCTTCTGACAGTCTGTGGAACTTCCTGTTCTGGCAGTCTATGGTATATTCAATATTCTTCACCAGCACCATTATCCAAATTTATCAATTCTTCTTCCATTTTCTTTAATCACTGCCTAGCTTTCACATGCATATGAGGCAACTAAAAATATCATGGATTGGGTCAGAAATACTTTAGTCTTCAATGGGACATCATTGCTCTTCCAAACCTTGAAGAGGTCCTGGCAAGCAGAATGGCTCAAAACAATATGTTGTTTGACTTCCTGACTACAGCTTCCAGGGGTGTTGACTATGGATCCAAGTAAAGTGAAATCCTTAATAATTTCAAACTTTTTTTTATTATGTTGAGGCATAACCCATATTAAAAGTTTTTTATCTTAATCAGTAAGTGCTTCAGGTTGTCTTCACTTTAAGCCATCAAAGTGGTATCTGTATCACATGTTGTCTGTGATTCTTCCTCCAATGCTGATACCACTTACATCTTCATACAATTAAGCTTTATGGATTATGGGCTCAGCATACAGACTGAATAAGTATAGTGAAAAGACACAACCCTGATACACACCTTTCTTGATTTTAAATCACACAGTAGCCCCTTTTATCTATTCAAATGAATTCATATTGGTTCTACATGAGCCAAATTTAATGTTCACAATTCTTCACAATATTCTAAAATCTGTTATAATCCTGGCAAGTCAAATACCTTTGCTAAACCAATAAAACACAGGTATGTCTTTCTGGTATTCCCTGCTTTTAGCCAAGACTCCTCTCACATTAGCATTGGTTGTCTCTTTTTCCACGTCCTCTCTGAATCAGAGTTAAATATCTAGCAGTTCCCTGTTGATATGCTCTTGCAGCTGTTTTTAAATTATTTTCATCAAGTTCCTTTCTTCCATTTACTTTAGCTACTCTACATTCAAGAGCGAGTTTTAGCAATACCTATTTATGCTCATTTTATACTTATATGCGGTGCTACATACAAGTATATATGGTGCCAATCTATGATTTATGATGAAGTGTGCACATAGCCCTACTTAAACCCCCATTGTGTATATAGGTGTGTATGTTTACATTTGTGGAGAAGATGCTTTAGGCTAGAGAAATAGAGATCCTTTTTATGCTAAAGTTACAGCTCCTTGACATAAGCTTCTGGCTGACCTGTCTAGCAAAAAACAAACATATAAGCATGTACTACTATTAGTATTACAAACTATATTTTATATTGCATATTACATCTCCTAGTAATCTAAATTCTAAGAAATAATGGCTTTTATTAAACTAGTAGGCTGTAAAAAGTGGTATATCACTTAACAAATGACAAAACTTGGATTGTTTTTTTAAGTTTTATTCCTGTTTGTTAAGTATATATGTAGGTAAAACATTCTAACTTCGTATGGGCTGACCAGATGTCCATATTTACATGGTAACACAGGAAACTATCATTTATAACCATCATAATAACACTTGTTTATTGGGTACAGAAGGTGCTAGAAACTGGCATCAGTTATTTTATTTAAGCCTTAAAAATCACCCTACAATGTAGATGTGCGTACTTTTATTTTAAAAATTAGGAAGTTAGACTCATAAACAATAACTTTCCAAAGCTTCTCACTGCTTATGCAGTAGTAACACAGTCTAAAATTTCCAGATTCTACTGTGACAACCAAACATCTTTCAAATGGCATCAGTGACTCTTGCAGATTTACAGATACTAACTTTTTAAAATGTTTAGACAGTTTTATAGTGTGTGGATTTAATCAGTGATTCTGTGCACATAGAGACCAGACCAAAGGACAGCCAAGCACAGCAAAGATTACTCCAGGCTACAGACAGCAAGGAACAAATATGTCTCAGAAATCATCAGCCTGGGTTTCTCACATTCTGAAGCATTTTCCACTCATTGTGTATCTCCAAAATATAATCTAGTGTGTAACAGAGCTTCATTATTCCTTCTCCTACACAAAGCAAAAAAATAATAAAAAATAAGGAACTCTTTTATTGGGAACCAATGGGAAGTTCTTAACTCATTTCCTTATATTATTTGAAATGAAATTAACTGCTTTCTATGGAGAAAAGAATTTCAGAATGTTAGGCCTTTAAGGTGGTTTTGCAGCAATATTAATACAGGAAAGTGAGAAAATTAACCCTTATGTACTTCTAGAAGAATGGAGTTCTTTTTAAATTTAAGGACAAATTTTCAAAAAAGAAAGGATGAGCAAAAGTAAGAGAGGGAAACCCTTCCCTCACAGTTTAAAAGATAATTCAGCTGCCTTCTTCAGAAAGACTTGGCTATTCTCTCTTTGCCTGCCTTTGTAGGAGCAGGCCTGACAAGGGAAGGGTAATCATATGTATATAAAAGCAATAGATGATTAGATAGATAGATAGATAGATAGATAGATAGATAGATAGATAGATAATAGATAGATCGATAGATTGCTTAACATTTATAGTAAATAGCTGTAAAGAATGTTAAAATTGACTGTCCCCTACCCATACACTGCTTGGAAAGGTCCTATTCAGAGCAGAGCAAAGTACTCTCCATCCAGACTCCAGTCACCAGAGTTGACTGCAGCATCATCAGCTTCTAGGCTTGAAGGAGGGGTGACAGTCCCGAGAGAGGAGGCTTCAGTGGTCCTCTCCACAGGCCATGGGAAGTGGAGAGGAAACGGAAGCACCCTTGCCTTCCTTCCAATCTAAACTGCACAACCCCTACTGTCACACTTATTTTTAGACCCTTCAACGGAAATTCCCAGAAAAGAAGGGAAACTACAACCTTTGTATGAACCTAAGGGTTCTCTTTTTCCAACCTGGTTTTGGCTTTTTGGTTTCTTTTCCTATTCCAAGACCTGACCTACAGCACACCTTCCATGCTCCTGGAGAAGACATACACAGTCTAAGCCAAGTAAAGGGGCTGGGAGCTTTGGAACTCCGGTCCTTCAAAAGCACATGACCTTGGAGAATTACCTTAAGGTGCAAAAACTCGATTTGCTGCTGGTAAACTGGGGAGGATACCATATTACTAGACATTTGGAGGGACTCTTGCAAAAGCAAAAATTAACACGACCTGGCCTCTAGTAGGACACTGTGTATGCTGGAGTGGGGAGGGGGGTAGGTTAACAGCACAAAACCATCGGATTCCAGTTAGGTGTCCACGTTGTGATTTTGCTACCCTTCCTTGCCCATCACTTCACTGATGAGTCATTTATGACACCAGACTCTTCACCTAAGTTCACCTTTCCCCTAACCCTCATATATGTCTAGCTCCCTACAGTTTCAAACTGCAGAACCCAAGAAAGGAGTTTTCATTAAGGGAAAAGGAGTAAAACATGCGGAGTTCTTCCTACTAGTTATTGACAAGTCGTTAAAAACAACTCAAGCTTGTAAAGGAATGCTTCTTGTCTTCACAAGTGCAAAGCGGGAGTCTTCACATCCCTTGGGGTTGAGTGGGGAAAGAACCCTGGCAAAATTACTCGGGTTAGGAATGGCTGGGAAGGAGGATAAGAAAATAAGAACTGGGTGGAAAACATGCCTCTCTGTCCTCCGCGCGCTGGGAGGGAAGGGCGCGAGGGAGGAGAGGTAGAGAGGGCAGGAGTACCTGAAATCTCTGGCCGCTGTCTGGTTCCTCCTCCATGCAGTGCCCTGTTGCAGCACCCCTTGCACAATCTCCTTCTCGTTGGGCAGCCGGTAGACCGGGAAGATGTAGAGCCAACAGAGAACCACAACGCAGAGGGCACTGGCCCCCACCGGCAGCCTGGTCCGCGGGAACTTCCACGCCAGTATAGCCATGGCCCCTCTGGACGCGTGCAGCCGTATCCGCCCGCAGGGGCTCATAGCAGCCCCGGGGTGGCAGGGAGGGGCGACGGCCAGAGCTTTCAGCACAACACTTGTCCAAGTGGCAGCAAAGGGTCCCCGCACCGGCGGCCCCCCATGCACACACACCTTCCGCTTGCTTGGCACACGCACTCACGTCTCTTCGGCCCCCTCGGGCCCCCAGAGGTCAGAGCAAGGATTTTTAAAGAACAACTTTTTCAAGGATTTCTTTTCAGACGAAGTGAAGGGGGGGACAAATCACGAGCTATGGCCATGGTCGCTTCCCCTGCAGAAGGCGGGCGCTGGGGTCTCTGGCAGCGACGAGTCCCTCCAGCCGGTTCTGCAGCATCACGGTCGCCCTCGGCGTGGGACCGGGGAGAGGCTGGGCTCCCTCCCAGACATTTGGTGGCGGTGTCCCCTCTGAGCAATGCTCCTTTCGCCCTTCGCCTCCTCTCCCCGCCTCCCGCGCTGCTGCGCCGCCCGGCACCCCCCAGAAGCGCTCTCCACGCCGCGCCAAGTCCTTGGAAATTTCCACGGTGGCCCGGGACCGCTATCCTGACCCAGGCTTTCCCACCTCACCTACCAGGACCCTCGTTCCCCACCCTTCCCAGAGAATAAAAGAACTCGCTCTCATCAGTTAATTCAACGGCGCGCCGCAGCCTTCCGCTGCGCCCCGGACTTCGCAGACAAACGCCCGGGGATTGGTGGAAATCAAGGTCTCCCCCTCCGTGCCCCCCCC
>NW_006399956.1:1034828-1035993 GCF_000299155.1 Elephantulus edwardii
AAAATTGCCTCCTTCGACCCGTTTAGATCCGCGACGCTCAGCTAGAGCGCGCACCCTTCTCCTCAGCGCTTGTGCTCTTCTGGGGAGATAAACAGACAATAATACAAGGGGGGGGGGACAAAACACAACCACCGCCCCCGCCCAAAAGATAATAGATCCCTGAATGTGGCAGAGACTAGCTGCTATCTCAACCCTTCTATGCAGCTGGCGAGCCCGGGCTGTCACCCTGCCGCCGTCACCCTTTTCAGCTGCTTGGTTATTAACCCCCCAATAAAGCGCTAGGAGGTCGGCTGTTCTTTATGCCCTTCACGGCTCCCAGCCCCATTAGCTGGTCCAGAAGCCGTGGCTCCAGCCGCCACCCCTGAGCGCGCGCGCACACACACAGATACATACACACAGAGGCACAGGCACACGCAGCCCGACGCGCACTTGGGCGCACGCTCGCGCACGAGGAGCTGCGCGCACCCCAGAGTCCTCAGCCTCTCTTCCGCCCTTCAGAAAAAGGCGCTGCTGCATCTAGATGTCCAGATGTGCAGGCAGCTGGTGCCCGAGAACACAAACCCCAGGGCGTAGTAATGCTTTGGAGGCACGACTTTCGCTGCCTGCCGATCCTTTAAGGATTGTCTGCTTTAAGACGTTTCTCGCTCCAAACAAGCTTACTGCACTCCTAGCCTTGGAAAAAACACCACACACACACTTGGACCTGCAGGGCCAAGGGAGTCACGGTTAGCCATTTCTGTCCACCCTGGCGCCCAACTGATAGCTTGGGTACCTCCTAGTGGCTGCCTATCCCATTTACTTAAAATTTTCATCGAGAATAAAGAGTGCAAGGACAAAGAAACCCAGTAGCCCTCTAACTAGACCGGTTTGTAATAATAAAACCAAAATATATAAGGACAATACAAGCTTATAATTCCACTAATTCAGTTCGTCCAAAATATGGTGCTGCAGGAAGCCTACACATATGGCTGAACGACCTAGTACTATTCAGCATTTCCTCCACTTTGAGACAGACCTTGAGAATTGAATGGGTAGCTATTTACCAAATACAAAATTAAACATCACTTTACCACTGCCGTAGTGGTAAAGACAGCATGGTACTGGTACAATGACAGACACATAGATCAATGGAATCGAATTGAGAATCCAGAGATCAACCCATCTA
>NW_006399956.1:1037623-1049744 GCF_000299155.1 Elephantulus edwardii
ACTGGGAGGAGGGTAGAGAGAATAGTGCAACAATGAATGAATGGAAACCCAAAATCTCTGTAAATGTTTATGAAAATTAATAAAATATAGAAAAAAAAAGAAGAAAAAAAACATCAGACACTGCTGTAATCTCATTCTCCCAAAGCCACTACGTTCTCTTAGGATCGTGATCCACTGTCTTCCATCTGCTGCTGGCATGCCACAGGAAATTCTTCCTTAAGTGGAGACAGGGAAAACCTACAATCCCAAAGTTCTATCTTATCATCTTACCACAGTAAAGCCTAACAAATATTCCTTATGGGGATCATCTGAGGTCAAGCCTCTTCTGTTCTTGCAGAGAAAACAGAAGATATCTTTTATATAGTTGTCAGAACTGTGGATCAACAAACCACTTCTGCCTTTATTTCTTATAATTTAAATAATATGCATTCTCTCCAAAATCTCTTCTACATAATTGAATTAGTATTTTACAATAATTAACAAATAAACCAATAAGTAAAAAGAAAACATACTGTCTTTATGCAGAAGCTAGATAATGTTTCTCCAATTAATTTCACAAAAATCTTCAGTCTTATTTTAAATCAAGAAACTTCTGCAGATTTGCTTATTCCCTTTTGCCGTACCCTACAGTACAACTTAATTCCCTATTTTTTTCTTCAATTAGATCTTTCTCTTTACCCTTCTAAGTCACATAAGAATCACTTCTGTCACTGTGTTGTCATCAGTGTTCTGGCATGAAATGCATTTTTTTTTCTTCCTTCTGCAAGCTACTTTTTCTGGTAGTTCTCTGTCAATATACTGTTCAGTTGTTTTGGAATAACTTTCAGCAGAATTTTGATTGCATGTGATATCAGTAATATTGTTTGAGCATTTTCACCCTTTTTTACAATGGGAACAAATATGAGTCTCTTCCATTT
The DNA here is from genome assembly GCF_000299155.1 of Elephantulus edwardii. Lineage (NCBI taxonomy): Eukaryota > Metazoa > Chordata > Mammalia > Macroscelidea > Macroscelididae > Elephantulus > Elephantulus edwardii. Next base: position 1,038,541 of record NW_006399956.1, read on the forward strand.
AGTTGATCAGGTAGTTGGCCTTCAGATTTCTTGGCACAAGCTAGTGAGCACATCCAAGGCAGTAGCTGTCTGTTGAAATATGTCAATTGGTATTCTATCAAGTCCTGGGGCCTTGTTTTTTGCCAGATTCTTCAGAACAGCTTGAACTTCCTCAATCTTCACCATTGTCTCTTGATCATATGTTGTTTCATGAAATTCTTCTATATCGCCCAATTCTTTTTGATATAGTAACTCTGTATACTCATTCCATCTTTTTTAAAAGTTTGCTGGATTATTCTATATTCTGCCCATAGCATGCTTAAGTATTGCAACTTGAGACTTGGATTTGTTATTCAGGTCCTTCAGCTTAAGAAATACTGAGCAAGTTCATCCCTTTTGATTTTGCATTTCTGCACATTTCATTTTAATACTTTGTTTTGTCTGCTCAAACTGCCCTTTGAAATCTTCTTACTAGCCCCTTAACTTCCTGCTTTCTTCCCTTTGTTTTGGCTTCTCCGTACTCTGGAGCAATATTCAGAGACTCTTCTAACATCCATCTTGATCTTTCATCCTTCCCTGTCTTGGTAATGACTTTCTGCATTCTTCATGGATGATATTCTTGATATACTCCCAAAGCTCATCTGGTCTTCGTTCATTAGTGTTCAAGGCCTCACACCAGTTCCTGAGATGATTTTTAATGTCAGGTGCGATAGACTCAAGGTCAAATTTTATACATCAACAGAGAACTACTAAAATTACAGGCCAGATTTAGAAGAGGTTGTTGGCACTAAAGGCATTATCACCAATGTCAAATGGATCTTGACTGAAAGTAAAGAATACCAGAAGAATATCTATTTGTGTTTCATTGACTATTCAAAGGCACTTGACTGTGTAGATCATAGCAAATTGTGACTAACCTTGAGAAGAAAGGGAATCCCAAAACACTAGATTGTGTTTCTGCAAACCTATATTTTAACCAGGAGGGAATCCTCAAAACACAGCATGGAAACGCTGTTTGTTGTTGTTGTTGTTGTTGTTGTTACATGCCATCAATCGCTTGCGACGCATAGCGACCCTATGTATAACAGCCCTAAATCCTTCTCTATCCTGTGCCAATTGCACTGCCACTGACACACCCATCCCGATTACCCTAGTCACTGAATCAATCCACCTCATAGAGGGTCTTCCCCTCTTGTGCCGTCCATCCACACTCCCAAGCATGATTTCCCTCTCCAAGGACCTGTCCCTCCTTACAACATGTCCAAAGTATGTCAGACAAAGCCCCAGAATCCTTGCCTCCAAGAAGCAGCCTGGTTTAACCCTCTCCAGGATTAATCTGTTTTCTAGCAGTCCATGGTACATTCAATACTCATCTCCAGCACCACAGCTCAAAGGCATCAATTATCCTTATATCCTCCCTAGTCATTGTCCAACTCTCTGATGCATAACAAGGGATTGCAAAGACCATAGCCTGTATCAGATGCACCTTAGTCTCCAGAGTGACACCATTGCTCTTCAGTACTTTGGAGAGGTCCCTAACAGCAGACTTTCCCATGGCAATATGTCTTTTAATTTCCTGGCTACTGGTGCCAAACGTGTTGACCGTGGAGCCAAAGGAAACACTACATGGTACAAAATCAGGAAAGGAGTTCATGAAAGATGTGTTCTATCTTCATAACTTTTCAGTCAGTATGGAGGGTGAACTTTATGAGGAGTAATGTAGAATCAGGATTGCAGGAAGTATCAACAACCCACATTATGCAAGTAACACATCCTTGCTTGTTCAAACTGAAGAGGACCTGAACCATTTGCTACAGAAGATCAAGGACTGTAGTCTTCAATATGGATTGAAGCTCAACATCGAGAAGACAAAGACTCTCATCATGATGGGTTGAGAAGAGATTAATGTGGTTGGCACCAGCAGTCAGGAAATCAAAAGATTAATTTCATTGGGGAAATCTATTGTCAAGGCCTTTTTACATAAGAGGTCAAATCCAATCATCACACACACTGTTGTAAACAATAGCCACCCCCTAGTCTCAACCCCAAATACACCTTTGCAGAAACCAGCCATTCTGCTTATCTTCCCAGCCTGGAAATAGCCCCAAACTGGCGGATCAGTTCTTGGACAAGGACATCATTTTTTGAAGGGTGGAGGGAAGTTTCAGGAGAGGAAAACCCCAGGTGAGATGGACTTACACAGTATCTGGGGTAATAAGGGCAGGTGTGTTGAAGACAGTGAGACTGGCTTAGGACAGGGTAGGATTCAGAGCTGTTATACATGGCGTTACTTTGAGTATCAGGCAGCTCAATGACTCTTAACAATAACAACAACAATGTAGGTGACTTAATAGTAAAAACTTTCCCTACTATCTCAAATACGTGCTGTTTGAATCCAAAGCTGTTCCACTGTGTGATTTATTGCCTCTGAAAACCTACTGGAGGGTCAGATATGTATTGGATCCCACTTGATGGCACACAACAATAAAATAGGAGTCCAAGAGGAGCTTTGGCATTGTAGGGAGTTGCACTGCTAATCCAAAGACCATGTCTGTCTGGGGATTCTGATCCACCAGTATCTCCATAGGATAAAAATGGCAAACACCTCCCATGGAATTTACAGTTTCAGAAATCCAATGACTGTCAGTTATGATTTGATTCGGATTCAAGAGCAAAGAATATAAGGAAAGCATTACATTTTATCATTCCAGGTCCAAACCAAGCTGTTAGGAAAGGTTTTTCTTCCTCACTGTATCCCCAAGGTGCCCAAAATGCTGTGCATTCTCAATTGGGAATTCAGTTAGTGTTTCTTATTTCTGTTCCTTTTTCTTTGACCTTTTGCTCTGCGATTACATATAATGTTACAAGCTTCAGCAGACAATGAAATAGATTTAATTTAGAGTTACATTTTCGTGTTAAGATTTTTCTTATACAAGTTTATCTTCCCACTGGGCAATAAGAGCATTTAGTGTCATTTGTCAAGCGAGGAAAATCTGCGTTTCAGATCAAAATGAAAACTTCATGTACATGTCTACGTGTCTGAGGGACAAGGAACATTCTCGGCCTTTTTCGTTACTTCCCTCCAGATACTAAGTAGGCTTGAAGTTATACAAACTCAATGAGTTGAACGTTTCTTCAAATTTATTTAGGCCATTGTTAGGCAGTCCTGATCAAGGAAAATGATCAAGCCCAAAGTCTAATGCTTTAGATAAAATATTTTTCCTGATATTAATGTATATTACTTTGAGGAAGTGGCTTAACTATTTTTTTTATGCTTCTGAGTCTGAGTACATTTATGAAAGTCAAATAAGTTTCCTAAAGGACTAAACTTCCTTCTAGAACTCTGTTGATTTATTTCTATTGCAACCCTAATGACACATTGATTTAAGCTTTCAGCTGCTAACTGAAATGTTGGTCATCTGAATGGACCCATCAATTCTAAGTAAGATATGATGATCTAGTTTTGCAAAGAGTGCAGCTAAGAGACCCTGCTGGGAAATTCTATTATTTAAATGGGTTTGCTTTGAGGCAAAAAGCAATGCAGTGTTATGCAACACAGCCACAAATGTCAATTAGAAAACTTTAGAGAAGAAAGCTCTACTAGAATGGTCCCTACCATTACAGTTAGACACACATGCCTCAAACCCCAACTTGGCCACTTACTGTGTGATCTTGAGCAGTTACATTAATTGAACTTTTCCTCATCTTTAAAATAAGAATAATTTATTGTTATGGAAACACACATATAAATTAAATGCATGTAATGCAAGATTGTTAATTTATTAGTGCATCCAACTTCCTTGTACAAGAATAATATGAGAGCTGAAGGCACAGTAAATAAAAGTGCTTACTCTTACATACCAGAGATTATAGATGTTGTTGTTGTTATGTGCCATCGAATCACCTACAACGCATAGCGACCTTATGTGCAACAGCCCTAAACCCTGTTCCAGCCCGTGCCAATCTTATCATCTCCAACATGCCAATCCCATTACCCCAGTGACTGAATCAACCCATTTCAATGAGGGTCTTCCTCTCTTGTGCTGTTACTCCATACTACCAAGCATGACGTCCCTCTCCAAGGACTGATCCTGCCTTGCAACATGTCCAAAGTATGTCAGACGAAGCTTCAGAGTCCTTGCTTCCAAGGAACAGACTGGCTTCACCATCTCCAGGATGAATCTGTTTGTTCTCCTAGTAGTCCATGGTATATTCAGTACTCTTCTCCAGCACCAAAGCTCAAAGGGATCAACTCTCCTTCTATCATCCCTAGTCATTGTCCAGCTCTCTGATTCATAACAAGTAATGGCAAAGACCATAGCCTGTATTAGGCACACCGTAGTCTCCAGACTGACATCGTTGCTCTTCAGTAATTTGAAGAAGTCTCTGACAGCAAACTTTCCCAATGCAATTTGTCTCTTAATTCCCTGGCTGCTGGGACCAAGAGTGCTGATTGTAGAGCCAACCAAATTGAAGCTGTCAACAATCTCAATCTCTTCACCATCTATCATGATGTTGCTAATTGGTTCAGTGGTGCCAATCTTTGTTTTCTTGATGCAGATCTTCAATCCATATTGAAGGCTACAGCCCTTGACCTTCTACAGGAGGCGCTACAGGTTCTCCTCGGTTTCAGCAAGCAGGTTTGTGTCATCTGCATAATGTAGATTGTTAACGAGTCTACCTCCAATCCTGATGCTACACTTCTCCTCATAAAGCCCAGTCTCCCAGATAATCTGTTCCACGTATATATTGAAAAGATACGGCTATAGGACACAGTGTTTCCTTGTTCTGTTCTGACAACTGCCTCCTAGTCCAAATATAGGTTTCACATAGGCAAAATCAAGTGTTCTGGGATTCCCATTCTTCTCAGAGTTAGCCACTATTTGTTGTGATCCACACAGTCGAAAGCCTTTGCATAGTCAATGAAACACAGACAGACATTACTCAAGTACTCTCCGCTTTCAGCCAAGACCCATCTGACATTAGCTATAATACCTCTAGTGCCACGGCCTCTTCTAAATCCAGGCTGCACTTCAGGCAGTTCTCTGTTGAGAGATTATAGATAGATAGTATTAATTTCCAAGGATATATTGTTGTTGTTGTTGGGTGCCATTGAGTTAAGTACAACTCATAACAACTCAGTAAAAACAGATCTGAATCCTATCCTATTTTGTGCCATTTTCACCATTTCCAGCACACTCAAACCCACTGATGCAATCACCGTGTCAATCCATCTTGTTAAGGGTCTTCCTCTCTTTCACCTACCTTCCACCTTTCCAAGCACAATCTCCCTTTCCAAGAAATAACCACTTCTAACAAAATATCTGAGACAAAGTTTTATCATCCTTGCCTCCAAGGAGTACTCTAGCTGCAGTTTGTCTGAGACATACCTGTTTGTTCTTTTGACAGTCCATGGACACTTCTCCAGCACCACAGTTCAAATGCATCAATTCTTCTTCTGTCATTCTTATTCATGGTTCAGCTCCCAGATGCATAGCAAATAAATGAAAAGATTGTGGCCTGAAGAAAAGACCATGGCCTGACAAATTCATCTTTGTCTTTAAACTAACATTATTTCTCCTCAGTAATTTGTAAAGGTCCCTAACTGCAGACTTTCCTAATGCAATATGTCTCTTGATCTCCTTACTGCTGGTAACAAGGGAGTTGATTGTGAACCCAAGTAGGATAAAATCATTGACAATTTCAATTTTTTCTCAAACGATTATGATGTTGTCTATCATTCCAGTGGTAGGAATTTTTGTTTTCTTGATACTGAGATGCATTCCTTTTTGAAAGTTGTAGTCTTTGATCTTCTGCAGCAATCGCTTCAAGTCTTTCAGCAAGTAAACTTGTGTCGTTTGAATAATACATATTGTTGGTGAGTCTTCCTCCAATCCTAATGCTGCATTCTTCTTCAAAGAGATAAGTATCTGTAATGATTTGCTGAGCATATGGATTGAATAGACATGGAGCTAGGATACAATCCTGACACACACATTTCTTAATTTTAAACCATGCTGTATTACCTTGCTCTGTGCAGACTACAGCCTCTTGTTATAGGTATAGGTTTCCCACGAGGATTCCCATTCTTCTCAATTTTAGCCATCATTTGTTATGATCTACATTGTCAAATGTCTTTGCATAGTCAAAAAAGCACAAAGAGTCATTCTTCTGCTTGAACCCAGCTTGAACTTCTGACAGCTTTCTGTCAAAATATTGTCCTAGCCATTTTTTTACAATCTTCAGCAATATTTTGCTTGCAAGAAATATAAATAATATTGCCTGCTAATTTCCACATTCTGTGGGATCACCAACAGACTAATTTGAGAAAAAGAGAGAGAGAGAGAGACCTCAGAAAGCACTATATTGTCACTGCCTTTCACCAAATCAAGAAAGGTTCTGCAATCACTGAAGGTTATTCTCTCAGTGAAAAGCTATTACTTATAATTGCAAGCAACTAATCCAGTAAATGTGAAGTACAAAATGACCCAATGCAAAAAATAAATTGGGAAACAGCTACATGATCAACCAACTGAAAAAGATCCATATTGGTTTTTATTCATAAAAAGGTAATCCAGTAGAATGTTGAAATTACAAAAAAGTGTTATTAATATTACATGGAAGGAAAATCTTGCCAAAGATTCCAAAATTGCTTAAACAAGAACATCAACAGAGAACTTTCAGAAATTCAAGCTGGATTCAGAAGAGGCTGTGGCTCAAAGGCTATCATTGCTAATGTGAGATAGACCTTGGCTAAAAGCAGAGAATACCAGAAAGATATTTACTTGCATTTAATTAACTATACAAATACATTTTACTGTGTAGATCATAAAAAAATAAAAGGCAATGTCAGAACATGTAATTATGCTTATGTGAAACCTGTATATAAACCAAGACACAACTGTCCAAACAGAACAAGAGAACATTGTATGGTTTAAAATCAGAAGAGATATGAGTAAAGGTTGCATCCTTTCTCCATACTTCTTCATAGCTGAGCAAATATTTAAATAAACTGGACTGTGTGAAGAGAAATGTGAAACCAGCATTGGAAGTAGACTCATCAACAGTGTGTATTACCCAGAAGACACAACTTGGCTTGCAGTAAGTGAAAAAGATTCCAGCACCTCCTGAAGAAGATAAAAGACTACAGTCTCCAATAAGGATTGCACATCAACATCAAGAAAGAAAAAATCTTCACCACTGGACCATTAGGCAACATCATACAGATAAGAAAAAGACTGAAGTTATCAATTATTTCCTTTTATATATCCACCATCAAGGGAACTGAACTGGATGCTGGTAGCCCAGGGTCAAAGGGTATAAGCATGATCCATATTGCTCTAAAGCTGAGCATTCATATTAGGACAGACTAGGGAGAAGGATTGCATCCACTTCCTAAACAATAGGCCTTTGCAAATTCTATCAACATTAAAGAATTGACAATAGTTACAGAACAGGGTTCAGATCTTTTGTTCATTAGAGTCACTATGAGTGGATCTCAACTCAATGGTACTTAACAGCAACAGGGAGAAGGATTTGGCCATCCACTTCAGAAATAACCTGCCTTCAAAAACTATGTACAACACAGCACACATTGATTGAATTAGCAGATATGGCACTGGTGGTTGAGCCTTCCTATTAGGAATCACAAAGGAGGAGAAATAGATACAAACAGACACTAGTGATTGGAAAGTGGAATATAAGAAGTATAACTGTAGGAAAACTGGAGATTGTAAAAGAAGAAATGGAATGCACAAATATTTTTATACAATCTTTTATTTGCATTGTTTCATCCAATCATTCACATATATTGTATTATATAGAATTAATCACTATTTATCTATACCTATTATTACCCCATTTTTCGAGTCTCCATTGAATCTTTCCTTTCCTTCACCACTTCCATCATCCATCCACTAAACTCTTTTAACTTCTTGACCATGCCGTCTTAGTGATTTCCACCCTTCCTTTAAATATAACAAAGGAATTGATAAGCTACCAATTGAGATGTTTCAACAAATGGATTTAGTGTTAGAAGTGCTCACTTATCTATGCTGGGATTTTGGAAGCTAGCTACCTGACCAATCAACTAGAAAAGATTCATATTTGGCAATGTATAATTATTTATATACTAGGCATTGGCAAAATGAAATGGACTGGGAAGGGATATTTTGAATCAGACAATCATATAATCTACAATGCTGTAAGGGAAAAGGTGAGGAAAAAATAGAGTTGCATTCATAGTTAAAAAGACCATCTCACAAATATTACATGATGCCACTGTTGTAGAATGGGACTAACCTCGGGGTTGGGGAGAGACTGAGTAAGATGGGTTCAATAATGTATACCGCACTGAAACAGAGGAGGGAGAAAACTGTTTAAAAGAGATATGTGACTAGGTATTTCTGTCATCACAGGAGTCTAGAGCGATGGCTCCATGGTGGAGGGGACCTGGGAGAGGGTGTGTAAAACAATGAAAGAATTTTTTCTTTTATTTTTCCATAATTTTTGACTCATGTACTTATAACTTGTTAGTTAAATTTGTGTCTTCTAGGTTGCAACACCCCCATGATACATCTTCAAGGATATGAACATGTACGGCTAAGCACAATTAATAACAGTGCATCTAAATTCCAGAATCAATCTCCATAATAGTCTATGTGTTTCCTACTGCCAAAGGGGCCCTTTAGAGTAGTGAGAGAAGATCTTCACCCTGAAACCCACAGCGTCCCTTTTCAGCAGGAAGTAGCTAAGAGAATATGCCATCCCCTTTTCCTTATGAATCAGGGTGAAGTCTCTCTCAGGGAGGAGTGATAGGGAATGGCAAAGGACACACTGACAAAGGAGATTAATCAGAACTGACTTTGACAAGCACTGTGGCAATTGGACAATTAAAACAGACATTCGGATGGCGGGGGAAGAAGAACAAACTGGGGAGGAGGGTAGAGAGAATGGTGCAGCAATGAAGGAATGAAAACCCAAAATCCCTGTAAATGTTCATTAAAACTAATAAAATATAATAATTTAAAAAAAATTAGTATCATTAATCTTTAAAAAAAATAAAGAAAAAGACCATCTCTAGATCCATCTTGAAATACAATGTTGTGAGTGACGGGGTAATATCCATATGCACACAAAGAAGGCCTTAGCAGTCAAGAAATCAAAAGACACATTGCAATGGGAAAATCTACTGTAAAGGACCTCTTCAAAGTGCTGAAAGGCAATGATGTCAGTTTAAATACTAAAATGACAAGCCACAGTATTTTCAATTGCTTCCTATGCATCTGAAAGTTAGTCAATGACTAAAGAGGCCCAAAGAAGCATTGACGCCTTTGAATTATGAGGTCTGATAAAAGTACCGAGTATCCCATGGATTGCCAAGGGAACAAACAGATCTGTCTTGAATCAAGTGCAACCAGAGTACCCTTTAGAGGCAAAGGTGGTGAAACTTCGGCTCACATACTTTTTGCATGCTGTCAGGAAGGACAAGTCCTGGGGAAGGGGGAGGTAATCATGCTGGGGAAAGTGAAAGTTTAGAGAAAGAGATGAAATGGACATTTCATCAAGATGAAATGGCATTAGGGCTCCAGCAATGGGCTCAAGCATGTCAGAGATGCTGAGGATGGCACAGGACAGCAAAAGGTTCAGATCTGTTTTCCATAGGGTAATTGACTATGAAATCAACTCGACAATTCTAACAGCGTAGTTAAATTTGAGGCACGCTCTTTGTGACACGAGAGAAAATATGAGAAGCCAGTACAAATAAGAGTTGGAACAGTGACAGAAGTAAAGCAATAGAGAAAACGGGGGGTGGAAGGATCTTCTCTAAGGAGAAGTAAGAAAGATCAAGATCAAGAAAGAGGGGCACAATGAAAGAGACACAAGCAATTTTTAACCAGATTACACACAATTGTGTAACTATTAATCACCATTAAAGTCTTTCATGAAAAGATTAAGAACTGTCAGTGATTTGAGGATTTGACAAAGGAAGTTCAAAAAGTTTCGCTGGAATTCTTGTAACAGAAAGACAAAAGCAGAATACAACTTTTTATACATAGTTACAACAGAAAGAAAAATAAGATTATAGAATGACAATGGGTATGGATGTCATTTACCAGGATAGATGCACACGCGTATCTCCACTCCCTTCTGAAACCCAACTGAAAGGACAGTGAATGCGATGAAAAAAAGTTATCAACATACAAGAACAAGGGGGAAAGGATAAGATTTGAAAAGCAGGCAAAGATGCCAGGGAAGTTAACAGGAAGAAAGATATCGAATAATTTGTAACTCATTTATCCAACTGGAAAAGCTCTGGACCTTCAAGTGTGTATGTTTGTATGTGTGTGTTGAATGGTAGGGTTCGGAAAATTAATAAAAATAAGTAAGAATCAATCTTATATATGCTACCAAGTTCTAGAAAGATTCAGATATTAATTAGAAGCATCTGGTGCTTCTGGAGGTAGGGACTTGTTAACAAGAAATTAAAATAAACCATGAAGCTATATCTAAACTTCATCCCCGAAGATGGCAGAAAACAGGAGTTAATCACTTTGTAAAAGCTGATTGGCAAAAGAAGATATACAGAATCTGAGACATGGGACAATCCACCAATGAAACAGCTATATCCCTGCCTAATACACTGAGGTGAAGCAGAATAAGCTCTCCTCACACAAGCAGAACTGCTTTTTATCTTTCTAACACCTCATTTTAAAACATGGGTAGCGAAAACAAGGAATCATATCTCTTAAAAACACTCTCACTTCCCTCCCCTCTAAGAAATAAACACATGTAGGAAGGATTTAAGTCATGCCATTACCCTTCTCACAAACAACATTAGAAACTTAAGGAAAATGTACTTGGGCCACAAGTTTTTTTAATTTTTTTATTTTCTCAACCAGGAATTCTCTGCCCAGTCAAAATATGACTCAAAATATGAAGACCAAATAAGGGCATTTTCAAACATGCAAAAATCTTAAAAACTTTGCTCCCACACATTTTTTGTTCCAGGAAGATACTGGAGATACCACACTAAAATAAGAGATTTACCAAAAAAGCTAGAGAAAAGGAGCCAGAAAGTCAGGATTCTCATGCAAGATACAGACAAAGGGAATTCCCAGGCAAAGAGCTGTAGCTCAAGTCTGAAAGAAAAACAACCAGTCACTCTGGTGTTAGCTTATACATGCAAAGAACTCAGAAGTTATTATTATTCTCCTTAGCAAACT
>NW_006399956.1:1051245-1054168 GCF_000299155.1 Elephantulus edwardii
CTGGTTGTAGCTTTTCCAGGATACTGGGAAGACTGTTTATGTTGTGGATTAGGACTTCTAGTGTTGTTCCTAGCTTTTCTGTAATGAATTTCATTACAGAAATCTTAAGGAGAATAAAAACCAAAAACCCAAACACCCAACTTAGACTGAATTTCCATGACTTGTAATAAGTCTGTCAGTGAATGGAGGACACAGTGTAAACTTTCACCCTAAAACCTGACCTAACAAGTGAATCGAGGAAGCTATACTCAAGATTTACCTTCCTAATGGAGAAGTTGTCAAGCTTTAGTCCTATTAGAACAGTTATGGTAATGTTGGCAAATTGCTAGAAGCAGAAAGTGGGCTAGTGGCAGAGTAAAAAACTCCTGAATACTCCAGTCCTCAAAGTCACATTACTTCTTATAACAAAAGTCTCTTCACTAAGAAAAACAGCTCTTTGCCTTGGTGTACACATCGCCATACAGCTGTAACTTGTGATTGCCGTGAGGCTGAACACTGTGACACTGATGTGTCAAATGCATTAATGGCTGGTTATCCAATGCGGACAGAGAGTGGGGTGGAGCTCCCCAATTAAAACAAGCTTGGAAGGAGGAGTGGCATCCACTTCCGAAATAGCTTGCCTCCGGAAACCCTATGAACCTGGAGAGAGGATGAGAGACACCCAAGTGTTGAGTACTCTCCTTCATAGGATCGCTATGAGTCGCCTGCGACTAAAGGGCATTTAAAAACAACAACAACATCCTATCTGAAAGAAAGGCGTTTCTCCTACTCCAGTCCTCCAGCATTCCTGTTTCACTTACAAAAGGTTGTTGTTGTTGTTGTTGTTGTTAAGTGGAGATGATTACAACTCACAGTGGTCCTGTGAACAACAACTCTGTTCTATCCTGCACCATTCTTATCACATCCTCAACACATTTGAGTCCATTGCCACAGACACTGCATCAATTCATCTCGAGGGTCTTCCTCTCCTTTGCTGGACCCCCACCTTTCCAAGAGTGATGTACTTTTTCAAGGAATAACATGTCCAAAATATGTGAGAAAAAGCTTTACCATCTTTGTCTCCAAGGAACACTCTGGTTGCACTTTCTCCAGGACATATTTCTTTTGGCAGTCCATGAAATATTCAGCACTCTTCTCCAACGCCATAATTCAAATGCATCAAGTCTTCTCCTGTCATCCTAATTCATTGTTCAGCTCTCAAATGCGTAGTAAGCTATTGGAAAGACCAATAATAGGGCTTAAATCATTGCTCTTCAGGACTTTGAAGAGGTCCCTGACAGCAGACTTTTCTTGACTGATGGTACCAACAATGTTGACTATGGATACAAGCAAGATGAAATCATTGACAATTTCAGTCTTTCCCCATATATAATGATGGTCCAATGAAAAGGATTTTTGTTTTCTTAATGTTGAGATGTAATCCACATTCCTTGATTCTCTACAAGCACCTCAGGCCCTCCTCACTTTCAGTAAAGCAAAGTTGTGTCATCTCTACAATGCAAGTTGTTAATGAGTCTTCTACAATTCTTGTGTCACACTCATCTTCATAAACCCCAGCTTCTCTAAGATTTGCTAGCATGCAAATTGAACAGGTGTGAAAAAAGTATCTAGCCCTGAAGCACATCTTTCTGATTTTAAACCATGCAGTGTTCCCTAGCTCAGTTCACACAATAGCTTCTTGGTCTGGGTACAGATTTTGTATAAGCATAATTAAATGTTCTGGAATTCCCATTCTCCTCAAGGTTCGTTGTGATCCACATAGTCAAATTCCTTTGAATACTCAGTGAAACACAAATAGACAATTTAATGATACTTTCTGGTGCCACAGACTCTTCCAAACCTAGCTTGAACATCTAACAATTTTCTGTTAATGTACTGTTTTAATCCTTTGGGGTTTGGGTTGTTGTTGTGGGGCTTTGTTTTGTTTTTTTATAATCTTCAATATACCATGGACTTCTGGGAGAACAAATAGACTCATCCTAGAGAGTGTGATATCAGGCTGCTCCTTGGAGGCAAGGATTCTGAGGCTCCATCTGACATACTTTGGACATGTTGCAAGGAGGGACAAATCCTTGGAGAGGGATATCATACTTGGAAGAGTGGAGGGACAGCACAGGAGAGCAAGACCCTTGATGAGATAGACTGATTCAGTGACTCGGGTAATGGGGAGTAGGTCTGTCAGAGACAATAAGATTGGCACATGATAGAGCAGGGTTTAGGGCTGTTGTACATAGGGTCACTATGAGTCACAGGTGACTTGATGACACATGATAACAACAGCAACAACCTTTTGCTTGCATGTGAAATTAGTAATACTGTCCAATAATTTCCACATTCTATTGGATCACCTTTCTTGGGAATTGGAACAAATATGCCTCTCTTCCATTTGGTTGGTTGGCCAGGTAATTGTCTTCCAAATTGTCTAGCACAGACTGGTGAGCATGTCCAGGGCTGCATCTGTTAGTTGCAACATGTCAATTAGTATTCCTTATGTTCTGCTTCTTTCTTCAACTTAGTTTGAATTTCCCCCCCCCCCTTCATCACCATTGGCTCTTTATCATATGTTACGTACTGAAATATTTCCATGTAAACAAAGTCTCTTTTGTACAGTGGCTCTGTGTATTCCCTCTGCCTACTTTTGATGCTTCCTGGGTCATTCAAAATTTTGCTCTGCATTGAAAAACAAGGAACTCATGCAATATTATTCAAAATGGGTGACCCTGGAGGATCTTATGCTGAGTGAGGTATCTCAGTCACAAAGGGACAAATGCTATATGGTGCCACTGTTGTAGAATGAGGCTGACATCGGGGTGGGGGTAAGACTGAGAAAAACTGGATGAAATATATTTACGGCATTGAAGTCTATGGGGGAGAGAATAGTTTAAAAGTATTATAGGGCATTATGTTTATCGTAAGAGTATGG
>NW_006399956.1:1054314-1081036 GCF_000299155.1 Elephantulus edwardii
GGGGAGAAGGGTGCAACAATGAATGAATCTCTGTAGATGTTCATTGAAATGAAAAATAAATTAGTAAAAACAATATTTTGCTTACAGCATCTCAAGTCTTGAATTTGTTTTTCAATTCTTTTAATTTGAAAAATGCTGAATGCGTTCTCCTTTTTCATTTCCTACTCCATCTCTTTGCATATCTATTATAATACTTTGCTACGTCTTTTCAAGCTGCCCTTTGAAATCTTCTGTTCATCTCTTTTACTTCAGCATCTCTTCCCCTTGTTTGGGCTTCTTGTTACTCTAGTGCAACTTTCCGAGTCTCTTCTGACATCCATATATTCTCATCTTTTCTTTCTCCTTTGTCTTTGTAATGTCCTTTTGCTCTCTTTATGAATGATATCTTTTATGTCATCTCACAATTCATCTGGTTTTCTAGGTGTTCAATGCTTCAATCCTGTTCTTGAGATGATTTTTAAATTCATGTGGAATAGACTCAGAGTTGTATTTTGACTCTTGTGGACTTGATTTAATTTCCTTCCCTTCAATTTGAACTTGCAAACAAGTAATTATGTTTTGCTCCATAGTAAGTACCTAGCCCGTTTTTTACATCAGTTTTTTCTCCATATATCATGATGTTGTCTACCTGACCAGTCGTGAAAATTTGTATTTTCTTGAGGTGAAGAAAAGATTGAAGTTGTTAACAATTTCATTTTACTTGGATATACAATCAACACCCATGGTAAAAGCAGTCGAGAAATCAAAAGACATGTTGCCTTAGGGAACTATGCAGAGTAACAGGTCGAGGATTCAAAACAAAGAAAGGGATATAGATGCATTCAAAATGAGGATGAAGGAAAGAAACATTTATTGAGACTAGGAATGGCACTTTATATGTAATTCTCACAACACACTGAAGCACTAGGTATTATTATCCACATTTTTTTTGAAGGGGTAGATTAGGTATGGTAGAGGTTAATGTTTTTGCATCATTTTATTATTTTAAACATACCCTTAGAAATACACTTAGGAAATTAAATGAACATGTATTATCTTAAGCTGAGTTCATCAGAGAAAAAAGTTGCTATTGTTATTGTTATGTTCTGTCAAGTCAATTGCAACTCAGAGCAACCCTGTGCACAATAACTCTGAAACCTGCTCTATTTTGAGTCAGTCTCACTGTCTCTGACACACTTAACCCTATGGCCTCAGTTACTGTGCCAATCCACCTTTTCCAGGGTCTTCCTCTCTTGTACTAGTTGGCCACCCTGTCAAGTAACATATCTTTCTCCAGAGACTAGACCCTCTAGCAACAAGCTCAAAGTCAAAGTATTTGAGACATGGCTTCAAAATTCTTGCCTCCAAGGAGCAATTTGGTTTTATCCTCTCCAGAACAGACTTGTTTGTTCTCTTGGCAGTCCGTAGTACATTCGATGCTTTTCAACAGCACCACAACTCAAAATGATTGATTCTTCTTCTAATATCCTTAGTCATTGTCCAGCTCTCTGATTCATAGCAAGTAGTTGCAAAGACCATAGCCTAGATCAGGTGCACCTTAATCTCTAGACTGATATCATTATTCTTTAGCACTTTGGAGAGGTTCCTGACAGCAGATTTTTCCCAATGCAATTTATCTTTTAATTTCCTGATTGCTTGTGCT
This sequence comes from Elephantulus edwardii, assembly GCF_000299155.1. Lineage (NCBI taxonomy): Eukaryota > Metazoa > Chordata > Mammalia > Macroscelidea > Macroscelididae > Elephantulus > Elephantulus edwardii. The sequence goes on from NW_006399956.1 coordinate 1,055,957, forward strand.
AAGAGTGTTAATTGTTGAAATTAGCAAGCTAAAATTTTAAACAATCTCTATCTCTTCTCCATCACTCATGGTGCTGTCAATTGGCCCAGTGGTAAAAATAATTGTGTTGTGTTGTGGTTTTTTCTTTGGTTTTTGTGTGTTGTTTTTATGTTGCACTTCAATCCACATTGAAGACTGCAGTCTTTGACTTTCTGCAGAAAACTTTTCAGATCCTCCTCAGTTTCAACAAGCAAGATTGTGTCATCTGCATAACTCAGGTTGTTGTTGATTTACCCTGCAATCCTGATGTCACATTTCTCTTCATAAAGTTCAGCCACTCAAATTATCTGTTCTGTATATAGATTGAAAAGGAGTGGAGACAGGATATATTCCTGATGCACTGCTTTCTGGTTTTGAACCATGCAGTGTTTCCCTGCTCTGTTCTAAGGGCTGCTTCCTAGTCCAAGTATATGTTTTGCATGAGCACAATCAAGTGTTCTGGTATTCCCAATCTTCTCAAGGTAGAACTTTTAGAAGCCAAAGTAAAAAGAAGAAATTAAAAAGTTAAAGAGCTGAACAGTAGATTTCAAAGGGAAGCTCAGGAAAACAAAGCCAAGTATTGAAATGTTCAAAGAGCTGGTCAAAAAATCAAAAGGGACAAACTCTCTTGGCATTTCTTAAGCTGAAGGAATTGAACAAATTCAAGCCTTGAGTGGCAATACTTAAAGGTTTTATAGGCAGAATGTTTAATGATCCAGTATGCAAGGAAGATGGAAGGAATACACTAAGTCACTATACCAAAAAGAACTGGCTGACACAGAGCAATATCATGGAATAACATGATCAAGAGGCCATGGTGATGAAGATGGAAGTTCAAGCTACTTTGAAGGAATTGGCAAAAAAATAAGGCCTCAGTAATTGATGGAATTCCAGTGACTAATTCAACAAACAGATGCAGCCCTGGACATATTCACCAGTTTATGTCAAGAAATCTGGAGGACAACTGAGCCAACTGACTGGAAGACATTCATAATTATTTCCAGTAAAAAAAAAGTTATCTGATAGAGTGTGGAAAGTATCAAACCGTATCACTAATATCATATGCAAGTAAAATTCTGCTGAAGATTATCCAAGAATGACTGGAACAGTAAATTGACAAAGAGCTACAAGAAATACAAGCTGGCTTTGGAAGAGGCAGTGGCACTAGGGACATAATAGACAATGTCAGATGGATCTTGGCTGAAAGCAGAGAGCACCAGAGGAATGTCTATCTGTGTTCCAGCGACTATGCATTTGCTGTGTGAGTCACAACAAATTGAGGCTAACTTTGAAAAGAAAAACAAAGTATGTATCTACAATACACATATGCACACGGAGCTCTTTATCTCAAGGAAACAGCTGTCCCCAAGTCTGCAAGTCCACAGATCAGACAATAGGCTAGAGGCTCTTCCCGATTCAAGTAACTGCAGGAACTTACAAATCCAAGGTCAGACAGCAGTTTGCTGTCTTCAGAGGCTTGTAAGTCCAAGAATAAGAGGTAAAAAGGCAAGTCTCAAGGCCAAAGAACAGGATGGCAGCTGGTGATTGAGCTAGATGCAGAATCCTGATCAAGCAAAAAGCAAGAGAGTGTTGCTGGGCAGCCATAGATATTCAACGCAAACCATATCCTTGGGGAAACTCCTTTTTGACTGAATGGATACTCATAAAAGATATTATTATTGAGGTAGTTATACTATATGAGGTCTCATTAGGAGAATGATAACATTATATCAGATCTCATTAAGGGAAAGATCATGTCATATCCGCCAAACCTTGATGAGCAAACAAGTTGACTTGCCACCTTAAATATCTCAGGTAGTTAACAATGTCATTTGGTAGCCAAGATGTTGGAGGTCAAGCACACACTGTGATGACTTAAAGAGAAGATCTGGTTATCCATTTCTGGAAAATTAGCCATGGATAGCACTGTAGAATGGGGAGCAAATGGCAAAGTGAACGGAAATAACACTTAATTGCCCCAGTAGCTAACACATTGTCTGACGACAGAAGAATAAGCACAGGCTAAGATGAGACCAAAGAAATCTTCAGGGCCTCTGAGATATGGGAGAGTCAAGGTGAGTCCAGGGTGGCACAGGAACTGGGAGAATCTATCCGATCTATCATTTCCATGGGGGAAACTTGCTCATTTAGCCATTTTTGAATGATGTTAGGTAACAGTCCAAAAAATGAATACAAAAGAAGATTAATCTGAAGACATCGTAGCCTGACTTCGTTAAGACAGTATAAAGATGGACAACCTCCTCCCATGTGATTAAGTGCCTCTGAAATCCTGCAGGAGAATCAGCTATGAGTCAGTTCGGACTTGAAACTTGTTGATTGCCTTTGAGTCTAGCATGTCTCATAGCGACCCTATGAACATAAGGCCTGAAGCCCCTCTACAACTATCAACATTTATCAAAGTTCATAGTTTCCGGAGGCAAGATGTTTAGGAAGTGGATGCCATTCCTGCTTCCAAACCTGTCATAGAATGTTATTGTTTTTATATGTGGTACATAGCAATAACTAATGGTTCTCAGGAAAAGATACCAAGTCAGCTGGCACTGAGACCATTCTGACTCATTTCTACCCTATGGTACTGAGTGGAACTTCTTCAGGTTTCCAGGGTTGTGAGTCTCTGTAGAGATGACTACCACAACTTTCACCCACAGAACAGCTGCTAGCTGTGGTCCCTGTCCTTTTAGCGGGCAGTACGTGTTTGGTGGCTGCATCATCAGGGTGTCCATCAGAGAATTTTCTCCACCAAAATAATAGACTACAAACATCAACTTTTTATTTAGTAAAATAACAAAATGACTAAAATTCTACAGAAAGTAGCAAAATGAACAAAATCATAAAAGAATATAGACCAGTCAAAAGCAAAACATAGGAAATGTCTCCTAGAAAGGCCAAATTTATGCAAATAAATTCTAATTTTGAGACTATGGTGGTAAATATGTTTAAAGAAAGAAAAGGCAATAGAAAACAAATTAGCAGAGATAATGAAGCAAATTGGAAAATAGAAGACTCAATATGCAAATTGAAACATTCTTTAAAATATCAAACTACTACAACTGAAAGATAAAACAATTGAATTAAGAAAAGCAAGAAGAACTCAAGAGTTGTTGTACTGTTCTTATGTTCCATCGAGTAGCTTGCGACTCATGGCAACCCTATGTACAATAACCCTGAAACATGCTCTATCCTGTACCAACCTTATTGTCTCTGACACACCTACTCTCATTACCCCAGTGACTGCATTAATCCATCTCACGGAGGGTCTTCCTCTCTTGTGCTGTCCCTCTACCCTTTCAAGCATGATGCACCTCTCCAAGGACTTAGCCCTCCTTTCACCATGCCTAAAGTATGTCAGACAAAGCCTCAGAATCCTTGCCTCCAAGGATTCTGGTATCCCCCTCTCAGGATAAACCTGTTTATTCTCCTGGCAGTCCGTGGTATGTATATTCAATACTGTTCTCCAGTACCCCAGCTCAAAGGCTTCAATTCTCTATCATCCCTAGTCAGTGTCCAGCTTTCTGATGCATAGCAAGTAATTGCAAAAACTATGGCCTGCATCAGGCACACCTTGGTCTCCAGACTGGCATCATTACTCTTCAGTAGTTTGGAGAGGTCCCTGACACAGGCTTTCTCAATGCAATTCGTCTTTTGATTTCCTGGCTGCCGACACGAAGAGTGTTGATTGTGGAGCCAAGCAAACTAAAGCTGTTAACAATCTCAGTCTCTTCATTGCCCATCATGATCCTGCCAATCAACTCAGAGGTGAGAGTCTTTGTTTTCCTGACATCTGCATAATGCACTTTGTTGATGAGTTTTCCTTCCAAACCTGATGCCACACTCCTCCTCATAGAGCCCAGCCTCCCAGATGATCTGTTTTGCATATAGATTTGAAACAGTATAGAGATAGGACACATCCCTGGCATTCACACGTCCTGATTTGAACCATGCAGTGTTTCCTTGCTTTGTTCTCAAAATTGCCTCCTGGTCCAAGTATGGTCCAAGTATATGTTTCAGATAAACACAATAAAATGTTCTGGGATTCCATTCTTCTCAGAGTTGGCAACAGTTTGTTGTGATCCAGTCAAACACCTTTGCATCATCAATGAAACACAGATAGGCATTCCTCTGGTACTCTCTGCTTTCAGCCAAGATCCACCTAATACCAGCTATAATATCCTTAGTACCACAGCCTCTTTAAAACCCAGCCTGCATATCTGGCAGTTCTTTATTGATGTGCTGTTCCAGTCGTTTTGGGATCATTTTCAAAAGAATCTTGCTATTGTTTGATAACTTCCGCACTCTGTGGGATCACCTTTCTTTGGGATGGTAATAAATATAGATCTATTTCAGTCAGTTGGGCAGATTTCTTGGCACAAGAAAATACATAAAAGATAGATTAAATTAATTAGAAGACAAAATAACTGAACTTATCAAGTCTCAAGAAAAACACTAAAGAGGGAGCTCTGGTGGCCTAGTGGTAAGAAGGTGCACTGCAATCCCAGAGGTACACGGTTTGAATCGACCAGATGCTCTGCTGGAGAAGGAGAAGCAATCTCCTCCTGTACCAGTCAGATCCGATTTGACGGTACACACAAAAAAATATTAAAAAAATTTAAAAAGAAAGAAAAACACTAGGGAAGAGCAAATGGAAATATGACATTCAGTTAATAAATAAGATTCATTAATAATTTAGGTAATTAATTAATTTATTAAATATGCCATGGCATCCCAGAGTACTATGACAAAAATAGCAACAATTAGAATTTCGCACATCTGAACAGAAAACTAAGCCTGGTATCTATATTGGGATTGTGTCATACATGTAGATTGCTTTTGGTAAAATTGTCATTTTTTACTCTACTCAGTCTTCCTATTCATGAACAGGAACAATTTTTCTATTTTGAGGGTCTTTTATTGTGTCTTGAGAAAGTGTTTTGTCGTTTTCTTTGTAAAGGTCTTCACCGTCTCTAGTTAGGTTAACTCCTAAGTATCTCAATTTGTGATTGGCTGTTGAAAATGATACTGCTTTCTTAGTTTCCTTTTCTGTGTTTTCTTTGCTACTGCAGAGGAATACCACTTTTAACATTTGCTTTGCATGTTTTGCAACTCTACTATTTGATGCATAGATATTTATTGAAGTTATGTCCTCTCGTTCAACTGACCTTTTAAGTATTATATAGTGTCCTTCCTTGTTCTTTGTTATGGTTTTTACTCTGAAGTCTAATTTATCAAAGGTTAATAGTGCTACTCCTCCTTTTTTTTCTGGTTTCCATTTGCTTGGTATATTTTTTCCCACCCTTTGATTTTTAGTTTGTCTTTATTTTCACTTTTCAAGTGTGTCTCTTGTTAGCAGCATATTGATTGGTGTTTGGGGTTTTTTATCCATCTGTTACTTTTTTTCTTCTTGGTGCATTTAAACCAGTCACATTCAGTATATTTCTTGAAAGGCAAGGTTTTACTGCTATCATTGTGGGGGGGGGAAATAGTGTTGTGGTTATGTGTTGTTGCTGGTTACTTTAAGCCATCCACTTTGCTGTGGAGTCTCTGTGGGAAGGACTTCCTTTAATATTTCTTATAATATTGATCTTGTTTTCACAAACTCCCTTGTTGTTATGTGTCACCGAGTCAACTATGACTCAGAGACCTTACAAACAATAGTTCTGAACTCTACCCTATCCTGAGCCAGTCGTAATGTCTCTGACATATCACAGTCACTGTGTCAATCCACCTAATTCTGCTTTCTGAGAATGTCTTGATAGCTCCATCATACTTGTTGGACAATTTTTCTGGGTATGGTAATTCTTGATTGACAGTTGTGTCCTTTGAGTATTTAATATATATAATTTCACTATCTTCTTGTTTACATGGTTTTGCTGAGAAATTGTCCCTTAATCTTATTTAGTCCCTTTTGATAGGTTACTCTTCATTTTCCCTAGCTCCTTTCAGAATTTTCTCCTTGTCTTTGATTCTAGATACTTTGCCTATAACAGGCCTTGGTGTTTTCTTTTGAAGTCTACTCTACATGGGGTTCATTCAGCTTCTTGTTTGTATATTCTATCTTCATATCTGGAAATATTTCTTCTAGTAAATTTCCTACAATTATTTCCAATACCTTTTTTCCTTCTTCTTCTGAAATTCCATTTATGCACATACTGTCCCTCTGATTCTTCCCATCATTCTTAAGCTTTCTTACTTTCTCTTCCTTTTTTCTTCTATTTTCACTCTAGCAAATCAGTACTCTATCTTCTGCTTCACTGATTCTGTGTTCCTTTCCTTCAACTCTGCTCATCTGTCCCTCCAATATGTTGAAAGCTTATGAGATGATGATCCTAATATTCTGGATTGTTGCTTCCACTTTTTCTAGGATTTCTAATGCCTCATGGGTTTTCTCTGCATTATCTTGAATTGTTTTTTAAGTTCCTCTTGGATTTTCTTGTAGAATACTGTAATTCTTCAAATTTTTCTTATACTCATTGAAAAATTCCATTTTCTTTATGTTTACTGTTGTTGTTGTTCTTTGTCCATTGTTCTTTTGAATTCTGTGATAAAAAATTCAATCAGACTTTCTGCCTTCAGGAAATCCCTTAATCTGATTTTTTTATACTCCTTTTGGGAGCGGGGAAGTGTGATAGCTTGATTTGGTTCTGTGTAGGGTGTGAGATAGTCTGCTTCTTCCATGTCATTGCTGTGATAGAATTATTATTGCATGAGGTCTTAGTGGGTCTTAGGTCTGGAGACCTTGGCTGGGGAGCTCATTGCTCGAGACGAGGGAAAGACCCCTTTGGCTCACAGGAAGACTTGCCTCCATTGGGAAGCTCAATACTACAGGGAAGAGGAGGGCAATTCACCCTGCCTCTTGTCCTTCCTCTTTGACTCTGCAACAAATTTCACTGCAGCTGGGGGGTCCAAAGGGAGAGGAATTCGTTCTGCCATTTTCCCAGGACTAGTGAGAATGTTTGCCCTGGTTGGCAAACTTACCTGGAGGAGAATTCACCCTCCTGCTTTGCCTTCCACTCCAGTCCTTTGGCGAAATTCACTGTGGCTGAGGAGCCCAACTGGAAGGGAATGTGCTTGGCCTCTGTCCTGGGGTTAATGGGAAAGTTTATTCAGGTTCAAGGGCCCACTGAGAAGGGAAATTCACTCTACCTCTGTCCCAAGTTTGGCAGGAAAGTCTCCACTCTTCTTTTTTGTTCATATGCCAACATCTTACCTTTACTTTTGATTATCTTTTCTCTGCTAATATATTATTTCCTGCAGTCTTTTCACCAAATCCATCTTGTAAACATACAGCCATACTTATTTATGATCTTAGAAATTCTTTTCATTATATCATCATGCAGTTAGACAGTGCTTCCTAGTTGCCTATATATGTTGTTGTTATGTGCCATCAAATCAAGTCACTTGCGAGTCATAGGGACCCTATATACAGCAGCTCTGAACCCTGCTCTATTCTGAGCCAACCTTACTGTCTCCGACATATCTACCCCCATTACTCCAGTCACTGAGTTAAACCATCTCATCGAGAGTCTCCCTCCTGCACTGTCTCTCCACCCTCCCAAGCATAATGTCCCTCTCCAAGGACTGGTCCCTCCTTGCAACATGCCCAAAGTATGTTAGACAGAGCTTCGGAATCTTTGCCTCCAAGAGGTAGCCTGGCTTCACCCTCTCCAGTATAAATCTGTTTATTTTCTTAGCGGTCCATGGTATATTCAGTACTCTTCTCCAGCACCATAACTCAAAAGCATTAATTATTCTTCTATCATACCTAATCAATGTCCAGCTTTCTGATGCATAGCACGTAATTGTGAAGACCATGGCCTGGATCAGGTGCACCTTGGTCTACAGATTGACATTGCTCTTCAGTACTCTGGAGATGTCCGTGACAGCAGATTTTCCCAAAGCAATTAATTTTTTTGTGTTCTGGCTAATGGTGCCAAGAGTGCTGAGTGTGGAGTCAAGCAAACTAAAGCTGCTAACAATCTCAATCTCTTCACTGCCCATCATGCTACCAATCAGACCAGTGGTGAGAATCTTTGTTTTCTTGATGTAGAGCTTTAATCCATATTGAAGGCCTTGACCTTCTGCAACAAGTGCTTCAGGTTCTTCTCAGTTTCAGAAAGTAAGGGTGTGTCATCTTCATAACGCAGATTGTTGATGAGTCTTCCTCCAATCCTGATGTCACATTCCTCTCCATAGAGTTCAGCCTCCCAGATTATCTGTTCCACATAAAGGTTGAAAAGGTATGGAGATCCCTGGCATACACCTTTCCTGATCTTAAACCATGCAGTGTTTCCTTGCTCTGTTCTGATGACTCTCTCTTGATCCAAGTATAGGTTTCACATAAGCACAATCAATTGTTCTAGGATTCCTATTCTTCTCAGAGTTAACCACAGTTTATTGTGGTCCATATAAGTGACTGAGATCTATAAGCCTAGTTATATCAATCTCACTAACTTGGACTCTCAGTCTTAGATCCTTACATAAACAATTATCTCCAGCCAAGTTCCTTCATTTAAAACTCCACTTCCTCTGGATGTTGAAATCTCATTTATCTTCAAAATCTAATCCTTATCATGAATGTTCATTTTCTCCATTACATTCAGACCATGCCCATTTAGCCCATTGTGATGTTATGCTAATGTCTATAAATTTCTTTCACTTATGAATCAAAAACTATTGCAACATGACTTGAAATTCTATTTTGTTTCCTGCTCAGTAGATACAATCATTGTGAGTCAGAATCTACTCACCAGTGTCTGAGAGTTCTATAATCTGAGTTAAATGTTGTAACTAGACCAACCTGAAAGCAGAACCTTAATTTCCATCTTAAATAAAGCTTGATATGAGCATGAAATTCATGTTCAATTTTAAAATTGTCTTTTTAAACAGCTGTTTCTCTCTACTATGCTTAACCTTTATATTGATACAACTGTATACTCTTGTTGTTGTTGTTGTTGTTGTTGTGTGTCATCAAGTCACTTGCAACTCATAGTGATCCTATATACAACAGCTCTGAACACTGCTCTTCGTTGGAATAACCTTACTGTCTGACACACTTACCCCAATTACCCCAGTCACTGAGTCAATCCATCTCATCGAGGGTCTTCCTCTCTTGTGCTATCCTTCTACCTTTCCAAGCATGATGTCCCTCTCTAAGGACTGGTCCCTCCTTGCAACATACCCAAAGTATGTTAGACAGAGCTTCAAACTCCTTGTCTCCAAAGAGCAGCCTGGTTTCACCCTTTCCAGATGATCCTGTTTGTTCTCCTTACAGTCCATAGTATATCCAATACTCTTTCCAGTACCATGACTCAAAAGCATTAATTCTCCTTCTGTTATCCTTAGTCATTGTCCAGCTTTCTGATGCATACCAAGTATTTGTGAAGACCATAGCCTGGATTAGTTGCACCTTAGTCTCTAGACTGACATCGTTGCTTTTCAGTATTCTGGAGAGGTCCCTGACAGCAGATTCACCCACTGCAATTCATCTTTTGATTTCTTGAGAACCGGTACCAAGAGTGTTGATGAAGCTGTTAATAACCTCTATCTCTTCATGATCTATAATGATGCTGCCAATTGGCCCAGTGGGAAGAATCTTTTTTTTTATGTTGAGCATCAATCCATATTGAAGATTATAGTCCTTGAGCTTTTTCAGCAAATGCCTCAGTTCTTTCTCAGTTTCAGCAAGCAAGGTTGTGCGTCCTGCATAACGTAAGTTGTTAATGAGTCTTCCTCCAATCCTGATGTCACATTCCTCCTCACAGAGCCCAGAATCCCAGATGATCTGCTCCACATAGAGACTGAAAATGTTTGGAGATGGGATGCATCCCTCATGTATACCTTTCCTGATTTTGAACCACGCAGTGTCTCCTTCTTGCTCTGTTCTGACAACTGCCTTCTGGTCCAAATAGAGGCTCCACATAAGCACAATCAAGTGTTTCTGGAATTCCCATTTTTATCAGTGCCAATCAGTTTATTGTGATCCACAGCCAAATGCCTTTGCATAGTCAATAAAATACAGACATTCCCCTGGTATACCTAACATTAGCTATATTACCTAGTTCCATGACCTTTTCTAAACCCTGCCTGCACATCTGTTGATGTGCAGTTTCAGTTGTTTTTGTATAATTTTCAGTAGGATCGTGCTTGCATGTGATATTGGTGATAATGTTCAATAATTTCTGCTCTCTGTCAGGTACTTCTTCTGGGAATATGAACAAATATACCCTTACAGGAATATTTTCTCTGTGGTCAGGCAATTGCAAGATATTACAGCCTATTTCCAGGAGTTCTGCCACTGTGACCAAGCAGATACAACATGGTATGTGATAATTTATGTCCAAATAGTTTCAATGCATAGCTTTATTGACAAGTCATTAGGAAAAGTCATGCCTTAGAAAGCAGTTTTAATGTCATGTTACCAGGAGTGTGACATTAAAACTGCTGATTGTTTTGTGACCATTCTGTAATTGACTGAGAAGGACATATACTTGGAATTTGATAACTTTAATCAATGATTCAATCTCATATATAATATCTATCAGTTCCTTGCCAAGTCCCTACTTTAAGAGGTTGTTGTTGTTGTTATGTGCTGCTTAGTTGCCTGCAACTCACAGTGACCCTATGTACAACAGCCCTAAACCCTGCTCTATCCCTTGCCAATATTATTATCTCTGACACACCTATCCCCATTACCCAAGTGATAGAATCAATCCATCTAATCGAGGGTCTTCCTCTCCTGCACTGTCCCTCCACCCTCCCAAGCATGACATCCCTCTCCAAGGACTGATCCCTCCTTGCAACATGTCCAAAGTGTGTCAGACAGAGCATCAGAATCCTTGCCTCCAAGGAACAGCCTGGCTTCACCCTCTCCAGGATGGACTTGTTTGTTCTCCTAGCAGTCCATGTTATATTCAATACTCTTCTTCAGCACCACAGCTCAAAGGCATCTAAGGGGGGAGAGATAATAATTTTAATTTGCCTGCTTGTCTTTTAGTCCATCATACTATTGTTGTAGCATTAGTTATTGTTCTAACAGCATAAGAATCCTTGATTCTGACTGCAAACCAGAGAAAACTGCAGAAGGAGGGGCCTGAGAGTCCCTGAAGAAAAACTTTCCACTTTGGGATCCTTCTTGCCTTGGGAAAATCCCAGAAACCAAAAAGGACAATAGAGTTTGGGAGAGGGAACTTTAATCAGGTGAGAGACTCTCTTTCACAGCCGGCATGCCAAAGTGCTAGGGAAAGAATTGCCTTCAAAGTCCCCTGGACAGAAAACTGCTTAAGTTGGAACAGTGTCATATGCCATTCTGCAGACAAAGGAGGACAAATAGACTTCAGGAGAGGGGACAACAAGCCGTGTTTCCCACAGGGCTACACTTCAGGCCAGAGAGGACCTGAAGGACTTTAGAAAAGGCAAACTCTCCCACTCCTTAGTACCGGAAAGAATCTCCCACCTTCATAGACTGAACCCCATAGTTGCCATTTTAGCTAGCAACTAAAAAGTAACATCATAAAGATAAAGAACTGTCAATCACCTACACAGGTTTAATATACCTATTAGAACAATGTTCTCCCCAAGCACAACAAAGTGCTCATTTCATTTGTAACTCTAATAGTAAATAGTCTTCACACCAAGCCTGGGTGCCTATGGTATAAATAGGCTGTCAAATACAACCAGAAATGCATAAACAGGGGAGTTTGAAATTTATGAATGGTACCTTCTAAAGGTGTGCTGATGTGAGAGCCACTGGCTCAGGACAGGGCAGACTTCAGAGCTGTTGTACGTAGGCTCACAATGAGTTGCAGGCAACTCGATGGCACATAAAGCAACAACCTTCTAAAAATAAATCTGTGAGTGCATCAAAAACTTCTTACAATAGGGTGAAAATAAAATCTCCTTACTGGGACAAAACATTTGGCAATGCCTTCTCAGACAAGGGTATCATAACAAAGGTTTAGGGAATACTACAGGGCCACCACAAGAAAAAGACTGATAACCTAATTACAAAATTGGCAAGAGACATGGAACAACTTTTCACAGAGGAAGACATTCATGTGACCACAGACACATGAAGAAATGCTCAAAATCATTGGCAATCAGAGAGATTCAAATCAAAACTAGAATGAGATACCACCTCATCCCAGTAGCAGTGGCAAAGATTAGCAGGACAGCAAGCAATAAATGTTGAAAAGGATGGGGAGAGATAGGAACTCTCATACATTGTCACTAGGATTGTAAAATGGTACAACCACTCTGGAAGACACTTTGGCATTTCCTCAAAAAGATGAATATAGAAGTTATAATTATTTCTGCTCTACTTCTGCTATGAGTCACCTACGACTCGATGGCACTTAACAACAACACCACCAACATAGAGAGAGCTCTGTGGACCTGGTGGATAGAAAGTTATGCTACTAATTCAAAGGTGGGTGATTTTAATCTGTGGCCCTCAGGCCTGGTTTTAACTGTTTTTAGTCAAATATTCTTCTAAGTGGTATAGCATTGGTCTGTCCATTTGCTGTACAGAGGTAACTCATGATTACTGTGAATCTAAACACTGATGACACTGGTGACACTGATGCACCAAATGCAATAATGGTTACTCATGGTGAACAGTGTTTGGTGGCACTCCACAATTAAAACAAGCTTGGAGCAGGAGTGACATCCACTTCAGACATAGCTTGCCTCTAGAAACTCTATGAATGTAGAGAAATGATGAAAGTTATACAAGTGTTCAGGTCTTTCATTCATAGGGTTGCTATGAGTCATCTATGACTTGATGGCATTTAACAACAATGACAACAATACTGCTGCTAGGAATATATCCCAAGGAAATTACAATGGAAGCACAAATGGATATTTGTACACCAGAACTCTTAGCGGCATTATTCATCATCACAAGAATATGGAAACAGCCCAAATGTCCAACCACAATGAATGGATTGAGAAATTATGGTACATTCACACAATAGAATACTATACAGTACTGCAAAGCAGCAATTTTGAAAAATACTATATAACATTGGAAAGCCTGGAGAGCATTATGTTGAGTGAACTAATCAAGTCTCATAAGGACAAATACTGCTTCAGATCATTATTGTAAAAACAGAATAACTTGTACAATGTGTATGAAAGTCCAAGGGCGGAAAAGCAAGGAACACAGGGGTGAAGATGCACAGATGAGAAATCACGAGGTCACACAAATTGATGGGCAGAGGAAGAACGTGAAAAAAATGGGAAGGATATAGCAGGGACCGAAAAGACAAGGTAAAGATGGGCATAGTTCAATGGTGATTAATTTTATAAAATACAATATATAGGAATGATTGTATTAAGTACAAAATGAATGAAGGAAATTGTGATGCACAGTGTATATGAATTACGTATGCAAACCAATATAAAATAAGAATCTTTTTAAAGTAAATTTTAAAAAATGCTTTATTCTTTTTTGCTCTCCACAATAATCTTTCTTCTGTGATTTTGGGCATTTCTCAGTCCAGACTATTCTTTTTTAAAATACTAGTTTATTTACAAAATTAGAATACATTGCTTTCCAGAACAGATTTCTTCCTATTTCCCTCACCCTTTGACACCCATCAGATTGTACAACCCCATGGTTAATCCACCCTTCCCCCTGAACAGCCTCACCCCTCTGCTTCACCCTCCCCTCCCCTTGTACCTTTATAACATTTCTACAATAATGGTTTTATACAATATTTGTCCTTGTGGGGCTCAGTTGGTTCACTCAGCTTAATGCTTTCCAGTCCCTCCCACGTTAGGTAATAATTTACAAAATCATTGCTCCTGCATGCTGTGTTATATTCTATTGTGTGATTGTACCATAATTACCCAATCCATTCATTTGTGGCTGGATATCTGGGCTGTTTCTTTGGTTTGTGAATAACTAAACATCATCAATTTTACCTTTACCAAGCAAGTGTTTTCATTCCACACCAACAATGAGGCAATTTTTGTTTTGTTTTAACATGATTTCTCCTTTTTTAAAACATGATTTAACATGTTTAACATGATTCTCCTTTTCAATAAGGTTTCAAACTAGAGTAAGCATCAATCAAACATAAATATTTAGTGACCATTTTTCAAGAGCCAAGCCACTGCAAACATAGAGTTTGTAGTTAGCATCTCTTTTGGCACTAGCCTATTATTAATGGACATAGAAATGAATTCATTGACTATACTTATCCATAACTTCTGCTGGTATCATAAATTGAGCTTTTTATAATCTGCAAAGTGTTCAAGGAATAGACTTTAAAATACATTTTTTAGACAAATCTTTATCCCCAATTTTACAGTGTAAAACAAGGAACATACCATCAACTACTCATATGCAAGTTCAAATTACAGCTAAAGAAGTTTAAATCATATGCACAGGAATAAAAATTTGATCTTGAGTCTATTCCACCTATATTTAAAAACCAACTCAGGAATAGGTTTGAGGCCTTGAACAACAAAGAATGAAGACCAGATGAGCTTTGGGAAGATATCAAGAATACCATACATGAAGAATGCAAAAAGTCATTACAAAGAAGTATGGAGAAAAAAGACCAAAGTGGATGTCAGAAGAGGCTCTTAATATTGCACTAGAAAACTGAGAAGCCAAAGCTAAGGGAAGAAATCAAGAAATTAAGAAGCTGAATAGAAGATTTCAAAGGGCAGCTTGGGAAGACAAGGCAAAGTAGTATAATGAAATGTTCAAGGAGCTGGAGTTGGGATATGAAAAGTGTTGAACTTGCTCGGCATTTCTAAAGCTGAAGGAACTAAAGAGGAAATTCAAGCCATGAGTTGCAAGGCTTAAGGATGCTATAGGCAGAATATTGAATTAGGAAGCAGTAAAAGAAGATGGAAGAAGTATAAGAGTTATTGTGTCAAAAATAATTGGCTGAAATAGAAGAATTTCAAGAAACACCATTTGATCAAGAGACAATGGTGATGAAGGAGGAAGTTCAGGCTGGTTTGAAAAACTTAGCAGAAAATAAAGCCCCAAGAATTGATGGAATTCTACATGACATATTTCAACAAATAGATGCTGTCCTGGATGTACTTAACAGGTTGTGCCAAGAAATCTGGAAGACAACTACCTACCTGGCCAACTGACTGCGAGAGATCCATATTTATTTCCATTCCAAAAAAAAAGGTGATCAAACAGAATTTAAATTATAGAACATTATCACTAATATCACACACTAGCAAAATCCTGCTGAAGATTATCCAGAAAAGACTGGAACAGTACATTGACAGAGAACTACCAGAAAGACAAGCAGAGTTTGAAGAGATCGTGGAACTAGAGACATTATTGCCACTGTCAGATGGATCTTGACAGAGAGCAAATAGTACCAGAGGAATGTATATCTGTGTTTAATTGACTATACAAATGCATTTGGCTGTGTGGGTCACAACAAATTGTGGCTAAACTTAAAAAAAACATGGGAATATCAGAAGATTGATTGTGCTTGTGTGCAGCTTATACTTGGACCAAGAAGCAGTCCTCTGAAAAGAGTAAGAAAACACTGCATGGTTCAAAATCAGGAAAAGAGTGCCTCAGGGATGCATTCCTTTCCATACCTTTTCAATTTGTATGCAGAACAGATCATTGAGGTAAAAGGGCTTTATGGGGAGGAATGTGGCATCAAGATTAGAGAAACACTGATCAACAGCCTATAATTTGCAGATTACACAACCTTGCTCGCTAAAAATAAAAAAGACCTGAAACACTGGCTGCAGAAGGTCAAGGACTGTAGGCTTCAATATGGATTAAAGCTTAACATCAAGAAGACAGATTTTCAACACTGAGGCAATTGACAACACCATAGTAGATGGAGAAGAGATTGAGGTTGTTAACAACTCCTGCTTTCTCAGCTCCACAATCAACACTTTTAACAGCAGCAGTCAAGAAATCAAAAGATGAATTGCATTAGGGAAATCTGATGTCAGAGGCCTCTCCAGAGTGCTGAAAAACAATTGTCAGTCTAGAGATTAAGGCGCACCTAATCCAGGCCATGAGCTTCACAGCTACTTTTTATACTTTAAGTAACTGGATAATGACTAAAGCTGACAGAAGAATTGATGTATTTGAGTTTTGGTGCTGGAGAAGAGTCCTGAACATACCATGGACCACCAAAAAAACATATCGGTCTGTCTCGGAGAGGGTGAAACCAAGTTTTTCCTTGGATGCAAAGATTTTGAAGTTCCGTCTCACATACTTTGGGCACGTGGCCAGAAGAAACCAGTCCTTGGAGAAGGACATCATGCTTGGAAGGATGGAGTGACAAGGCAGGAGAAGACCCCAGATGAAATGGATTGATACAGTAACTGAGGCAATGGGAGTTGGTGTGTTGGAATCACTGAGATCAGCTCAGGAGAGAGCTGGCTTAGGAGCTGCTGTACATACAGTCGCTAGGGGTTGCAGATGATTTGATAGCACATGACAACAATAACAAAAGAAAGAAATATGTTTCCTCTCCAAACAGAAATGCCTTTGCTATTGTCAATTTAAAAACTCAGAATCGAACTTACATTTAGTTCTATTTCCATGGCTCAGAGTGTTTTTATCACAGAGGATTATGAAATAAATGCTTTGTGTACTTTGTAAGGCATTTTAGTAGACCCAGAGGAAGCCAAGTGCCCACATCTCTTGCATGTTATATTCATTTTATTCTAAGTGTCAATATGTACACTATTCCAAATTTTACCCAGTGGATCACAAAGTAACTTAATCATTATGGACTAGAAGTGTCTCCTTTCTAAAACCTGAGACTTATATTAAAGATTCCCTCAGTTATAGAATCCTAGTTTGTACAACCACCAAGCTCCTAGGGTCAGAACCAAAGTGATAAATGTAATAAGGGGGAGCTCTGATGGCCTAGTGGCAAAACACTGCACTGCAATCCCAGAGGTACGTGGTTCAAATCCACCAGATGCTCTGCTGGAGTAGGAGGGGGCAAACTCCTCCTGTACCAATCAGATCTGATTTGACGGTACACGTAAAAATAATACAATAAAAATTAAAAAAATGTAATAAGGAAGAAGAACAGAGAAAAGCATTATTCAATTGTAAAAGTGAAGATGGTACAATGGAGCTGTATGTGAAGAGGATTTAGATGTAGCTCCCATTACCCCAACTAGAATAATCATCAGACTTCCTAACATGCTTGGGTGCAAACTGAATAATAAAACTTAACTTGATACTTCTCTGTAGACTTTTTTTTTAAAAAATCTCTTACAAAAAGGAGAATAAATATATTTTAAAATAACAAAATTGGGTAAATCTCAAAACTCATTGCTGTCAAGCCAGAACTGACTTATAGCTGATCTGCTGTTGGGTTTTTGGAGGCTCTAAATTACAAAGGAAACTAACCATCCTTCTGCTGTGAAGCAGCAAGTGGATTAGACCTACCAGAGGAATGTAGCTTCTGTGTCAGTTGCACAACTTCTTACGGACTATGCCTCAAATTGGGTAAAGCATCTAATTATTCCTATAGTACCCACACAGAGAGTTACTCTTTCAGTGTGAAGATGTATGTGTTAGTTAGGTGCCACTGAGTAGCCTACTTATAGAGACCCAGTGAGAACAGTTCTGAACCTTGTCCTAACCTGCACTGTTCACACGATCTCTGTTATGCTCAAACCCATTGTTACAGGCACTGTAAAGTCATTCCATCTTGTTGAGGGTATTCCTCTCTTTCTCTGCCTTTCCCCATATAATGTCTGTTTTCAAGGACTGGAGCCTCTTCCTACATACCTAAAGTATGTGAGATGAAGTTTTATCAACCTTGCCTCTAAAGACCACCTCAGTTGCACCTTCTCCAAGACACAGATTTGTTTGTTCTTTTGGCAGTCTCTAGGATATTCATTACTCTGCTCCAACACCACAACTCAAGGGTATTGATTCCTCTTCTGTTCTTCTTTAGTTATTGCCCAACTTCCAGAGTCATAGGAAGCAATTGGAAAGATCGTGGCTTGGATCAACAACTCCTTAGTCTTTAAACTGACACCCTTGCTCTTTAGGATTTTGGAGAGGTTATTGACAGCATGCTTCCCCAATGTAACACATCTGTATATTTCTTGACTGCTGCTACCAAGGGTATTGATTGCGGATCCAAGTAAAATGACATTGTGACAACTTCGATCTTTCTTCAACCTAACTGGATGTTACCTGTTGGCCTAGTGGTGAAGATTTTTGTTTTCTTGATGCTACATAACAGAAATGCTATTAAAATATATGCACCAGCCACTCATGAGGATAGATACTGCTTATTCTAATGTCTCACAAACTTTAATGTGAATATCATTCACCTGGGACTTTTGTTATAACTCAGATTCTCACTCCGAAGGGTTTTGGATAGGATCTGTTGTTTTGCATTTGTAAGCAATGATTCTTGGTTTGTCTAAATATGATGAATTCATACCATGGATACTATCAGATAGGTTTTGATTTGTAATGTTACAAAGGTAAACAACAGTGACTTTTTGCCATAGTTTGGACTGGTCACAATTTTCTCTCTAACCTGTGCCTCCATTATATTCTACTGTAAGAAACACATCAGAGTTAACATCCTTACCCACATATTTGGCAGATTTCAGCTCCCTTGTTGTCATGTGATGCAGAGTAAACAATTCACAGAGTTATGAGCAATAGTCCCAAGCCCTGCCCTACCATGAACCTGCCTCACTATCTCTAACACACCTGAACCTATTGCCTCAGTCACTGTGGCAATTCATCTCATCCAAATTTTCCTCTTCTGTGATATTTCTCCACCCTTCCAAGCATGATGTCTTCTCCAAGGACTAGTCACTTCTGGCAACCTGTCCAAAGTATGTCAGATGGGCTTCAAAATCCTTGCCTCCAAAGAGTAGCTTATTTTCACCCTTTCCAGGACAGACTTGCTTATTCTCTTGGCAGTCCATGATATGTTCAATACTCTTCTCTAGCACCACAATTTAAAGGCATCTATTCTTCTTCTGTTATCCTTAGCAGTGTCCACTTCTTTGATGCATAGCAGGTAATTGAGAAGACCATGGCTTGTATCCAAAGTATCTAAACCTCTAGATTAATATCATTGCTTCTTAGCACTCTAGAGAGGCCCCTAGTAGCAGACTTTCCCAAAGCAATTTGTGTTTGATTGCCTGAATGCTATTGCCAAGAGTGCTGATTGTGAACCCAAGCAAGGTGAAATTGTTAATAATCTCAAGCTCTTCTCTATTTGGTGCTTCCAATTGGCACGGTTGTGAGAATCTTTGTTTTCTTGATGTTAAGCTTCAATCTCTGTTGAAAACTGCAATCCTTGACCTTCAGTAGCAAACACTGTAAGTTATTCTCAAGTTTGGCAAGGTTGTGTTGTTAACACAACACGGGTTGTAGATAAGTCTTCCTCCAATCTTGATGTCACATTCTTCTTCATAGTGTCCAGCCTCCAGAATGATCTGTTTTACATATATATAGATTGTACAACTTACCTTAATTCACCCTTGACATTTCTATGATGGTTTTCATAATTGCATTCTTCATTTCAACCTTTGTTACAAAGTACACTTTGCCTCCTTTTGGCAAAAATTTAAGGTCCATGGAGCTACTGATAGCAGACTTCAGACGACCTTGTCATTTTTATCTTTTCCCATCACTGAGCCAAGTATTCCCAAGTACCATGTCTGGGATC
Source organism: Elephantulus edwardii (assembly GCF_000299155.1). Lineage (NCBI taxonomy): Eukaryota > Metazoa > Chordata > Mammalia > Macroscelidea > Macroscelididae > Elephantulus > Elephantulus edwardii. The sequence goes on from NW_006399956.1 coordinate 1,075,666, forward strand.
AGGCACACCTTCACCTTTACACTGACGTGCTTGCTCTCTAATATCCTAAGGAAGAACTTGACAACAGATTTGCCCACCGTAAGACGTCTTTTTGTTTGTTTGATTTATTTAAATATTTTTTCCTTTCTATTTTATATGGGTTTGCGTGTATAATTTATATACATTGTGCTTCACACTTCCCTTCCTTCACATTGTGTTTCATACAATCATCCCCACACATTGTGTTTTATAAAATTAATACTCTTTGAGCTATGCCCATCATTACCTCGTCTTTTCGGGTCCCCACTGGATCATTCCCATTTCCTTAATCTCCTCCCTCCACTCACTAAATTGTGCATCCCTACTATTTATTAACTGCTGCTGCCATGGATTTAGATTGTAGATCCGAGTAAAAGGAAGTAGTTAAAAATCTCAATATTTTCTCCATGTGTCATGATGTTGTGTATTGGTCCAGTTGTAAGCATGTATGTTTTCATATTGAGATGTGAAGTCTAGAGTTTGATTTTCTTCCTTAAGTTTAGCTTCACATCCTCTTGACTTTCAGCCAGGAATGTTGTGTCCTCAGTGTACTGCAGGCTCTTGATGAGTCTTCCCCCAGTATTGATAACACAGTCTTCTTTTATGTACTCCAGTTTCTCAAATTATTTGTCAACATACATATTAAATAGGTATGGTGAAAGGATACAATCCTGATGCACACTTTGTCTGATTTTTGGCCATGCAATATCCCTGTGCTGCAATCCAGTGACTACTTTTTGGTCTATATACAATTGCTTGAGTCCAATTAAGTGTTCTAGAATCCTTATTATTCTCAATATTATCCATAATTTATAATTCATCACACAGTTGAATGCCTTTGCAGAGTCAGTAAAATAGAAGTAAATATCTTTCTGGTATTCTGTACTTTTGGCCAAGAACAATCACACGTCAGCAATAATATCCTTGTTCCATGGCCTCGTCTGAATCAAGTTTGAATTTGTGGCAGTTCCCTGCCAATGCACTGGTCCAGTAATTGTCATATAATCTTCAGCTAGGTTTTACTTATGTGTAGTATGTATCAAAAGGCTGGAAAATGACTAGGGATGATAGAAGAAGAATTTATGCCTTTGAGCTGTGGTGCTGGAGAAGAGTGTTGACTATACCATGGACTGCTAGGAGAACAAACAGGTTTGTCCTGGAGAGTGTGAAACCAGGCTACTCCTTAGAGGCAAGGATTCTGAAGCCTTGTCTGACATGCTTTTGGCATGCTTCAAGGAAGTACCAGTCTTTGGAGAGGGACATCATATTTGAGAGGGTAGAGGGACAGCACAAGAAAGGAAGAGATGAGATGGATCAATTCAGTGATTGGGGTATGGGAGTAGGTATGTCAGAGATAGTGAGGTTGGCATAGGATAGAGCAAGGTGTAGGGCTCTTGTACATAGGGTCACTATGAGTCGCAAGTGACTCGATGGCACATAATAACTACAAACAACAAACAATATTAATAGTAAGTCTCTAGTTTAGAGGCTCATGTGTGTAACAGTTGCATTCTGGAAAGTGGGTTTTGTTTTGATGAGGGTTGGGTATTGACTGTTAGGCTGGGTTTTTCATTCACAATCAGATATGAGCTGACTGGACATGCCAGTTTAGCTAATAATGAGTGTGGGCTGGAAGCCTCTCATTTAGAGTCAACCAGAACCTAGTGGATGGGCCTTGTATTTAAAAGGTCAGAGGACCACAGGCCCTGATGTTAATTGTGTTTTGGATGAGCAGTCTTCTAAGTGGTAAGGCATTGGTCTGTCAATTTACTAGACTGAAGTAATTTGAGGTCGCTGTGATGCTGAACACCATATCACTGGTATGTTAAATGTCATAATGGTTATCCATTGTGGATGGTGTCTGGTGGAGCTCCCAGATTGAGATAGGCTTGGAAGCAGGAGTGGCATCCACTTCCTAATCAGTATGCACCCGGAAGCTCTATGAACATAGAGAAATTACTATATTTATAGAACAGGGTTAAAGTCTTTTGTTCATAGGTTACTATGAGTCATGCTCGACTCAACGGCACTTAACAACACCACAATATTAATGATACTATTTGATAATTTCCACGTTTTATTGGATCACCTTTTTAAAAGAAATAAGTATAAATATGGATGTATTCCAGTTGATTGGTCAGATGTTTCCAATATCTTTTCCATTTTTTTGGATAGGCTAGTGAGCAAGCTCAGGGCTGCGTCTGTGTGTTGAAACACTTTAAGTAATATTCTCTAAATTCCTAGAGCCTTAGTTCTCTAAGGCTTAACCTTAGAGAACTTAAGGTTAACCTTACTTAAGCCTAATTTCTTAAATATTGACACAGGAAACAGCGGAAGAAGATGAAAGAAATACATAGAATCATCAACAACCTTCCTTGTGCAGATGACACAACCTTCATTGTGCAGATGACACAACCTTCATTGCTGAAAGTGAGGAGGACTTGAAATACTTGTGCAGAAGATCAAAGAACACAGCCTTCAATATGGATTGCATCTCATTCCCAAGAAAACAAAAATTTTTACCACTGGACCAATAGGCAATATCATGATGGATGGAGAAAAGATTGAAACTATGAATGATTTCATCTTACTTGGATCCACATAATCGATACACTTAACCAACACTCAGGAGATCAGGAAACATATTGCACTGGGAAAGTCTGTGGTCATGGACATCTCCAAATTATTCAGTACAAATGTTGTTAGTTTGAGGACTAAGGTGTGTCTGATTCAGACCATGGTCTTTTCAACCACTTACTATGATCCTTGGAGCTAGAGAGTGAATAAGGATGACAGAAGAAGAATTGATTCGTTTGAACCTTGATGAGGGAGAAAAGTACTGATTATCCCGTGGACTACCGAAAGAACAAGCAGATTTTGGAGAAGATACAGCCAGAGTGCTCCTTGAAGGCAAAGTTTAGTCTTACACACTTTGGGCATTTTGTTAAGAAAGGCTATTCATAGGAAAGGAACATCATACTTGGGAAGGTGGAGGGATGGCAAAGAGAGGAAGACCCTCACCCTGGTGGATTGACATAGCAACTGCAGCAATGGGCTCACGTGTGTCAGATATGATGAGGATGGCACAGGATAGGCCAGGATTCATATCTGTTGTTCAGTGAGTAGCTATCAGTCATACTTTACTTGGCACCACCTAACAACAACCAACAACAATTGTTTACCATTGCCTTTAATACAGCTTGGACTCCTTCTTTAGTGGAAGAAAGAAATGGTGAAATAAGAGAACTAAATTAAAGATTATAAATGGAAAAAACAAACATTTGTAATAAAATGTGTAAAGACCTGGAGTTAGAAAACCAAAGCAAAACACACTCAATGTTTCTTAAACTGAAAGAACTGAAGAAAGAAAAAAACTGAGTCTTAATTTTGAATATTGAACTATCTTTGTGCAAAATATTGACACAGGAAGCAGGAAAAGAAAATCACACAGGAATCAGCTGAAGATGACAGAATGAATACAATATAAAAAAAAATGTTTTAGTTGACACTGAACCATATCAGGAAAGCTGCTGTGATAGTCTGGGTCAATGCTTTCCTCATCTATCTCAATATGAGAAAGAGATCAAGCACAATTTCCTTTTTATGACTAATATTCATTTACCATTCTGTCTAGAGAGTAGTTGAATTCTGCACTGTGTTCTGACTACCTGCTGAGGAATATTTTAGTCTTCTTTACACACCAGGGCAAATTAGTATAGTACATTAATCTTAGAATAAAAATTTCCCTCTCAGGGAAAGAAGTCCAAGACAATTTGAGAACAGTAATGGCACATCTGCCTATTTGAAGATGGGTTATCAGACTGGCTAAAATATAGGGCCAAATGAGATAAGTTAAACACTTGGGAGTAATTAGGATCGAGGGTCACATGGGACATTTCAGAGAAGGTAGAGAATAAAAGCATCTGTTTAGTAAGCCATAAAAGATAGGATAGTAGGAGGTGTAAAACCATGTAAGACATTTAAGGTGTAAAGGGCATGCATGCTGAGTGTTGGCAATTTATTAGCCTAGTACATCCATTGACAAAAAACAAAAATCTCATTTTTAATGAGATTTCTAAATCAAAACAAGATTTGCAAAGGACTGTAGTCCAACACAGTACTATTTGGGTTATGTTAATGCACATGTGCTTTTACAAGTTCTTCCTATCCACACACATGCAGGTTAGAGTCTCTTGTGGAAGTCACTGGATTCTCTCTCTCATATATCCAAGCAACAACTACTAGAATTTTGGATTAAAAGTTACTTGTTGCAGAGAAGTGATATGGCTTCTTCGAGAGATAATTAAAGGCTTCTTATAGGCTTTAACAAAGATTGCTACCACCAGTCAGGGATTTAAAATAAATCTAAGATCCAGAAATCCCTTTAAGCCCTGGGTAATGTTAGATCCGTTCTCGTGAGTATGTAGAAATTCAGTGATAAAATGGTTTGTATAAGAGGAGTGCCCCACTAAATGTGGCCCTGTGAGAGATAGATATTGCTGTTATGTGACGTCAAGTTGTCTGCAACTCATAGCGACCCTATATACAACAGCTCTGATGCCTGCCCTAGCCTGACCCAATCTCAATGACTTTGACACACCTACCCGCGTTACCCCAGTTACTGTGACAAAATATATGAGATGGAGCTTCAAAATCCTAGCCTCCATAGAAAAACTTGGTTTTACACTCTCCAAGACACAGACCTGTTTGTTCTCTTGGCGGTGTGTGTAAATACATATATACATATATATATACACACACATATACATGCACACACACACACACACACACATATATATATATACACATATACATACACACACAAATTATATATAATCTCTGCTTTGGAACTAATTGTAGAAGCCTGCAAAACTGTCAACTCCTAGTACTAAGTAATTCAGATCATAGTTTTCTAAGGTTTCTATTCTTGTGAAAGCAAAGTGAATTGACTGGTGTCATAGATTGATTTGTATTTCCTAATATACATATAAAGGGAGCTCTGGTCCCTAGTGGCAAGAAGCTGTGCTACAATCTCGAAGGCATGGGGTTTAAGGCCACCAGCAGCTATGTAGGAAGAGGATGGGGAATTTCCTCCCATGTAGTCAACTACCTCTGAAAACCTACTGGAGGGTCAGCTATCTGTTAGCTCAGACACTGTGGTATACAGCAACCACAACAACAATATACATGCATATAATGGTATAAAGTAGAAGCTCAGCAATAAGGCATTTGACTGTGTAGAGCATAACAAACAATGGCTGACTCTGAGAAGAATGGGAATCCAAGAACACTTGATCGTTCTAATGGGAAACTTACACTTGGACCAGGAGGCAGTCGTCAGAACAGAGCAAGG
>NW_006399956.1:1081841-1082412 GCF_000299155.1 Elephantulus edwardii
GTCAGAGACAGTACGATTGGCACAGGACAGAGCGGAGTTTAGGGCTGTCGTACATAGGGTCGCTATGAGTCGCAAGAGACTCGACTAATTGTAAAAGGAGTAAGAGTAGAATGCAGCACATCTTAATCTCATCACAACTATGGTCTGATACAAGAGGATTTCTCTAAGATGTGATCTGGAACACCTTTCATCTCAAAAGAGATGAAAGGGAAAGAAAGTTAACCAAGAGTAGGAGACCTCACTCAGTACCACAAAGAAAGAGTTTCCAGGAGTAGAGTGTGTATGTTGGGACTCAGGCCCCTGTGCTGAAAGGTTCTTTACACCAGAGAAAGCCAAGATACATGGATATGTCCAGGGAATGCCCCTTCTCCATCTAGTAATGAAACAAGGAATTCCATCCGGACTATCTGGAAAAGATAGAATTTCCCAAGAACTGGGACCCTAAATTTTTACTTCTAGCCTACAAAAGCGTTGTTATTGTTGTTATGTGCCGTCGAGTCGTTTGGGACTCACAGCGACCCTATGCACAACAGTCCTAAACCCTGCTCTATCCTGCGCCAACCGCACTGCC
>NW_006399956.1:1085672-1087528 GCF_000299155.1 Elephantulus edwardii
GCTTTTGTTTGCTTGACTCCATAATTAACACTCTTGGTACCAGCAGCCAGGAAATTAAAAGACAAATTGCACTGGGGAAGTCTGCTGTAAGAGATTTGTCCAAAGTACTGAAGAGCAATGATGTCAGTCTTGAGACTAAGATGTGCCTAATCCAGGGCATAGTCTTTGCAATTACTTGCTATGCATCAGAAAGTTGGACAATGACTAGGGATGATAGAAGGATCATTGATGACTTTGAGCTGTGGTGCTGGAGAAGAGTATTGAATATACCATGGACTGCTAAGAGAACAAGCAGGGTCATTTTAGAGAGTGTGAGACCAGTCTTCTCTTTGGAGGCAAGGATTCTGAAGCTTTGTCTGACATACTTTGGACAGGTTGCAAAGCCAGGCCAGTTTTTAAACAGGGACCTCATGCTTGGGAGGGTGGAGGAACAGCTCAAGAGAGGAAGACCCTCAATGAGATGGATTGATTCAGTGACGGGGGTAATGGGGTAGATGTGTCAGAGACAACAAGATTGGTACAGGATAGAGCAGGGTTTAGGGCTGTTGTACATAGAGTCACTATGGGTTGCAGGCGACTTGACAGCACCTAACAACAACAACAAACATCCATTTGTACTAGCTATGCTAGTTGAACCGATCCACAGTTGACCTTCAGAAGGTTACCAGAGGCAGTTAATCACATAGAAGGTGATTGCTATCCTTCCCCCGCAGAGCAGCAGGTGTTTGTGATCCACATGCCTTAATGATTACAGCACAGCTTTTGCCCACTAGGCCAGCAGAGGACCTTATAGTAGCAGTAGACAATAAACGTGTTGTCAGGAGGAATGAGTCCTTAGGAAAGGACATCATGATTGAAAAGACAGAAGTCAGCAAGAGAGAGGAAAAGCCTCAATGAAATGGATTAACACCATTACTCCAATGACCTTAAGCATAACAGAAGTTGTAAGGATATTTCATAGGATGAGATGGGGTTTTAGTCTGTTGTATACAAGGTTGCTATGAATCAGAGTTGACTTGATGACACTTAACAGTAACAACAACATCACAGCATAGAGTAATTTTTAGCCTGTTGGACTCCCTAAGTGGCTTTGACCATGTTTAGCATGGTGGAAATTTCCAGTGAAACCCATTGATTCAAGGGACTACAGACAACAGTTCTCACTTTTTTTTTTACATAGACCTGAGAAAATGGTTGTAAAATAACCTCATGGGATTCGGATTAAAACAGGCTAGGAAGAAGGATTGGCCATCCACTTATGAAATAGCAGGACTTCGAAAGCCCTATCTACAATAGAACACACTTAGACTAACAGATAGGGAAACTGAGGTGGAACCTTCAAGTATGGACTGGGATGATGGGGTAGGTGTGTCATAGACAATAAGACTAGCACAAGATAGAACAGGGTTTAGGGTTCTTGTACATCGGGTTGCTATGAGTAGCAGGAGACTTGACAGGACAAAACAACAACAATAACATGAACCTGAACATAATACACTGAACTGCTAAAGGTCAGCTATTGAAAACCCCCAATTGCCCTGCAGAAGAAGGATAAGAAGTTTCCTCCATAAAAATTTACAGCCTCAGAAATCCTATGGAGGACTACTATGAGCTGGAATTGACTCTACAGCAGTGAATTGATTCCTATTTTACATTAAAATTAAGGTTAACATTTCTTGTTATTCTCTTGGGATTTGGTACTACAGAATAGTGTTTGAGTAGTTTTCAAAGTACTTTTCTATCATAGCTGATTAAAATGAGACAAAGAGTAGAATTACAGCAGTCGCAAAGCCTCACAGTCATAACCACATTTATTCATTTTTTTAAAATTATTATTAAATTTTATTCGTTTTAAT
>NW_006399956.1:1089310-1090705 GCF_000299155.1 Elephantulus edwardii
CAACTCTCTGATGCATAACAAGTGATTGCAAATACCATGGCCTGTATCAGGCGCACCTTAGTCTCCAGAGAAACACTGTTGCTCCTGTAATTCCATCACCCTAAAGCTATTCCGTTTGAATGTACCATATAAATCACAAAAACCTGAGACACAAGTCAATATTTTTTTCCTTTCACCACCTGAACAGATGGAGTAAATTCAGCACCCTAACACATTTTTTTCCCATTCCCTGACAGCATTATCAACATGTAATTCAGCCAAGCTGAGATAAATAGTGAATTTCAAAAACCCTTTAGGCAGGGTGCTAACCTGTGTTAGTTTCTCTTCCCTCATTGGAAATAATTTACAAACCAGAAATATGCAAAGTTCACACTGTTATCTCATTAGTAAAGCACAAGCATAATATTTGTATGACTGAAGTTTGGTCCCTGTGTCCTGTGTGGTATCATTGCCTCCCAACAAGAGAATTTCCTAAGAGATCCAAGAATGAGGGGTTCTCCATATCACAGCATCTTTCTACTGTTCCATTCAGAAGTACATATAACTGACTGCTACTCATCAAGCTAACAAGTCTTCACATTCTGCATTTCTCAAGCTGAGAGAACGGAAAAACAAATTTAAGCCTTGAGTTACAATATTGAAGAAGCTATGAATGAGCCAGAAAGGAACAACAACAACAAAAAAAAAGATGGAAGGGAAAACGAATTTACAAGAAGAAGAAGAAGATGGAGGGAATACATGGAGTCACCGTACCAAAAAGAACTGACTGACACAGAAAAATTTCAAGGTGTACCATATGAGCAGGCACCCATGGTAATGAAGGAAGAAAGTGAAGCTATTATTAGAGGCATTGGCAAAAAACAAGGCCCAAGCAATTGACGTGATACCAATAGACTTGTTTCAATTAACAGATGCACCCCTGAATGTACTCACCAGTCTCTACTAGGAAATTTGGAGGACAGATATCTGGACAATGGATTGGAAGAGGTCCATATTTGTTCCAGTTGCAGAGGAAGGTGATCCAACAGAATGTGGAAACTACTGAGCAATAGCATTAATATCATATGCAAGCAAACTACTGCTGAAGATCATTAAAAAATGGCTAAAACGGTACATAAGTGGGGAACTGCCAGAAGTACAAGTGGGATTTAGAAGAGGCCATGGCACCAGCGATATAATTGTTTTGTCAGATGGATCCTGGCTGAAAGAAAAGAATACCAGAAGAATGTGTATTTAGGCTTTATTGACTATGCAAAGGTGTTTGATTGGGTGGATCCTAACAAGTTAAGACTAACATAAAGAATAATTGAGCTCATGAGAAACCCATACCTCGACCAAGAGGTTGTTGTGTGAACAGAGCAAGGGAACACTACTGTTGTTGTTGTTGTTGTTGTT
>NW_006399956.1:1094185-1096157 GCF_000299155.1 Elephantulus edwardii
ACATCCGTTCCGGCAGAAAGGCCAGACAGGGGCTGGGATCTGACTGGCTAGAGTTGGGCATCTCACATGAAAGCTGCCAGAACCCGCAGACCTTCCCAGGTGAAGGGAACACTAAATGGCTGAAAATGAAGAAAATGCATCAAGATTGTATTCTCTTCCCATACCTATTAAATCTGTATGCTGAGCAAGTTATTTGAGAAGTTGACTCTGAGAAAAAGGAGGTAGATCAAGATCAGAGGAAGACTCATCAATAACCTTCATTATGCAGATGACACAATTTTCTTTGCTGAAATTGAGGAGGGTTTGAAGAACTTGCTGCATCACAATGCCAAGAAAACAAAAATTCTTACACTGGACCTATAGGAAACATCATAATAGAGAAATGATTGAAACTGTCAACCACTTCATCTTACTTGGATCCACAATCACCACCCTTGGTACTAGCAGTCAGGAAATCAAGAGACATATTTCAATAGGAAAGTCTGCAGTTAGGGACTTCTCCAAATTATTTAGAAGTAATGATGTCAGTTTGAAGACTAAAGTGTGTCTGATTCAGGTCATGGTATTTCCAACCACTTGCTATGCAGTGAAAGCTGGGCAATGAAGAAGGATTACAGAAGAAGAATTCATTCCTTTGAGCTGTGACATTGGAGAACCACACTGGACATCCTATGGACTGCCAAAAAAAGAAATATATCTTGGAAAGTGTGCAGCCAGAGTGCTCTTTGGAGGCAAAAATTATTTTTTTTTAATCACAGATTTTGGGCATGTTTTGAGGAGGGGTTATTCCTTGGAGAGGGGCATGTTGTTTGGATAAGAAAAGGATTCAGAAAAGGAGAGGAAGACCCTCAACTGGGTGGATTGACACAGAGACTGCTGCAATAAACTCTAGAGTGTCGTAAAGTGTGAGGATGGGACAGGGTTTAGATCTGGTGTTCATAGGGTCATGGTGGGTCACACTTGACTCAAAGACACCTAACAACAAAATATTCATCAACAAAATGCAGATTGGTTTAGAATTAATTTCTCTTCGCATGGAAAATTCCATCTTTCTGAAGGTGCAAGTACTGGGGAGTTGACTTTTTCAATATACGGCCATCATATTTCTAACATTACCAACTTTAAGAAAAACTGACAGTATGATATTTTAATTCTGAGACATTGCTTTATGTTAGATACAGCTAAGTGAGAACTATTCTATTGTCTCAAAAAGAGTTTCCTCTCACTACTTTCTTTTATTTTTTTTTTTCTGGTACAGTGACTCTGTGTACTCCCTCCATCTTCTTTTGATGCTCTCTGGGTCATTCAATATATTAAATTCAATATATTAAATTTCTTTTTCAGTTTTTCAGCTTAAGAAATGCAGAGTGAGTTTTCCCTTTTTATTCTCCAATTCCAGCTCTCTGCACATTCCATTATAATACTTTGCTTTGTCCTCTTGAGTTACCCTTTAAAATTGTCTGTTCAGTGCTTTCACTTCGACATGTTTGGCTTCTCGACACTCCGGTGTAATCTTAAGAGTTTTTCTGACATCCATTTCGAATTTTTTTCTTTCTCCTGTTTTTATAATGTGGTGATGTCAGTTTGAGGACTAAGGTGTGTCTGATTCAGGGCATAGTCTTTCCAATTATTAGCTATGCATCCTAGACCTGGATAATGAATAAGGATGACGCAAAAAGAATTGACACCTTTGAACTGTGGTGTTGGAGAAGAGCCCTGAACATCACATAGACAGCCAAGAGAACAAACAGATATGTCTTGGAGATGGTGCAGCTGGAATGCTTTATGGAGGCAAAAATGATGAAGCTATGACTCACATACCTTGGAGATGTTGCTAGAAGGTTCTATTCCTTGGAGAGGGACATGATGTTGGGAAGGGTGGAGGGTTGGTGAAGAGAGGAAGACCCTCAACCAGATGGATTGACACAGTGACTACTGGAGTGGGCTCTTGTGTGTCAGGAAGTGTGAGGAT
>NW_006399956.1:1096932-1098757 GCF_000299155.1 Elephantulus edwardii
AAATTAGACTTTATTAAATTAAAACATAGACAACTACTTTTGCTCTGCAAAAGATCCTGTTAAAGGGATGAAAAGATCAGCTACAGAGTATAAGAAAATATTTGCCAACTAAATATTTGCCAAAGGAGTAGTGTACAGAATAAATAAAGTACTTTTTCAAATGTTAAACTAAAAAAAAAAATAGAATTAGTTCAATAAGGAAATGGACAAAGTGTAGGGGGGAAAACATTGGCAGTAAAGGGAATGTTTAACATCAATAGGAAAATACAAATTAAAACTATGATTAGATATCACTGTACAATTTTAAGAATAGTTAAAAAAGGAATGACTGCAAATTCTGGTGAGGATGTGGGGAGGTTAAAAGTTTCATACACTTTGTTAGAAATATAAAATTGTACAGGTACTCTGAAAAGTAATTTTTGAACGTAAATGTTGGGAGGAGGGGTGGCCAGGGAGGAAAGTGTGCAACAATGAATGAATGGATATTTTTTAAAAAGGGGTGTGGGGGGCGGGTAACCTGGGATAGCCCGAGATAAAAGCAATTAAGTAAATAGAATTTACATTTTCCAAAAAAAAGTAAATGTTGTTATTGTTGTTATGTGCCATCAAGTTGCTTGTGACTCATAGCAACCCTATGTACAACAGCTCTGAAGACTGTCCTGTCCTGAACCAATCTCACTAACCCCAACACACATACCTCCATTGCCCCAGTTACTGTATCAATCCATCTCATCCTGGGTCTTCACCTTCTGCACTGTCCCTCCAACCTTTCGAGTATGACCTTCTCCAAGGATCAGTCCCTCCCGAACACATGCACAAAGTATGTGAGATGGATCAGAATCCTAGCCTCCAAAGAGAAACTTGGTTTCTCTTGGTTTCACCCTTCCCAAGACAGACACATTAGTTTTTCTTGGCAGTCGAGTGTAAGTTCAACATACTTGTTTTACTTGGTAGTCCATATAGTATGCTCAAGATATGCTCCAGCACCACAGCTCAAAGAAATCAATTCTTCTAACACCCTTAGTAATTGGCCAGCTCTCTGATGTATAGCAAGTAATTACAAAGACAATAGCCTAGGTGCACCTTGGTCTGTAGACTGATATCATTGCGTCTCAGTACTTTGAATAGGTCCCTGACAGCAGATTTGCCTAACACGATTCATCTTTTCATTTCCTGACTGCTGGTGCCAAGAGTGTTTGATTGTGGAACCAAGCAAATTAAAGCTGTTAATAGTCTCAATCTCTTCACCATCTATCATGAAGCTATCAATCAGCCGAGTGGTGAGAATCTTTGATCTTCTTGATGTTGACCTTCAATCCATATTAAAGACTATAATCCTTGACCTTCTATAGCAAGTGCTTCTTGTCCTCTTTAGTTTCAGCAAGCAGGGTTGTGTAATCTGCATTATGTAGGTTGTTGATGAGTCTTCCTCTGATTCTGATGACACATTCCTCTACAACAATTGTCATCTTGAGTATTTCTCCTAAGAAAAATTAAAATTTGCATCCCTCCTAAATCTGTAAGTCTTTATAGAAGATTTACTTGTAATGGGGGGGGACCTAGAAAAAACTACATGGATCTCTACAGAATGGTTACATAGACAGTGATACAGTCATATGACAGAATGAAGGGGGGGAGACAAAAACAAGCCAAAACCTGAAACCCATTGCCATTCTGTTCATTCTGATTCATAGGAATTCCATTTGACTTTTGAGGGTGTTCATCTACATGGGTGGAGATTGTCCATTTTTCTCCCACAAATTGGCTGGTGGATATCAACCTCAGACTATTATTATTATTATTATTATTATTATTATTATCTTTT
>NW_006399956.1:1098857-1106377 GCF_000299155.1 Elephantulus edwardii
TATTATTAACTCCAATGAAAATTCACAGGGACTTTGGATTTTCCATTAATTCATTGTTGCACTTTTCTCCCCTCCAAACCCTCTCCCTCAGTACACTACCCTCGTGGAAAAGTAAAACAAAAATTCTTCATTGTTTTACTATTCCTTCCCCCAGGTCCGCTCCATGATGCAGCCTTCACTCTGGACTCCCGTCATGACAAAAATACCTAATCACATATTCCTTTTAAACAGTTTTCTCCCTCATCTGTTTCAGTGCAGTATACACTATTGAACCCATCTTTCTCAGTCTCCCCCACAACCCTGAGGTCAGTTTTACAACAGTGGCACTATTTGTCTTTTTGTGACAGATATTTCACTCAGTATAATGTCCTCCGGAGTCACCCATTTTGAATAATATTGCATGAGTTCCTTGCTTTTCAATGCAGTGTAGTATTCCATTGTATGAATATACCACAGCTTCTCTATCCATTGGTTTGTTGGTGGGCACTTAGGTTGTTTCCAATTCCTTGCTATTGTGAACAAAGCCACAATAAACCTCCGATCTTTTGATTAGCAGCCTGGTGTGTTGTGTACTATACCACTGTTGTTTTAAACCATTGAGTTGGAACATAGTTGACCCATAGTTGATGCTACAGTGGGCTTGGGGAGGCAGTTAATTTCATAGGACTGCTTTGGGCAGATTCTTCAATGATCCAGGAAGCATTAAAAGAAGAAGATGGAAGGAGTATACAGAGTCACTGTACAAAAAGAAATTGGAAGACACAGAAAAATTTCATGAAACAATGCATTAGCAAGAGCTGGTGGTAATTAAGGAAGAAATTCAAGCTGCTCTGAAAGAATTGGCAAAAAAACAAGGCCTCAGGAATTCATGGCATACCAATTGAATTATTTCGACAAACAGATGCTACCCTAGATGTGCTCACCAAGTTATGCCAAGAAATCTGGAGGACAACCACCTGGCCAACTAACTGGAAGAGATCCATATTTGTTCCTATTCCAAAGAAAGGTGACCCAACAGACTGTAGAAATTATTGAACAATATCATTAGTATCACATGCAAGCAAAATTCTGTTGACAATTATCCAAACATGACTGGAACATGACATCAACAGAGAAATGCCACATGTATAAGCTGGGTTTAGCAGAGGCCATGGTACTAAAGATATTATAGCTAAGGTTTGATTGATCTTGGCTGAAAGCAGGGACTACCAGAAGAATGTCTATCTGTGTTTCATTGACTATGCAAAGGCATTTTTGACTGTGTGGATCAAAACAAACTGTGGCTGACTCTGAGATAATAGGAATCTCAAAACACTTGATTGTGTTTATGCAAAACACATACTTGGATGAGGAGGCAGTCATCAGAACAGAGCAAGGAAACACTGCATGGTTCAAAATCAGGGTGGGCGGACACCAAGGATGTGTCCTATCTCCATACCTTTTCAATTTATATGTGGAACAGTTCATCTGAGAGGCTGGGTTCTATGAGGAGGTATGTGGTATCAGGTTTAGAGGGAGACTCATCAATAACCTGCCTTAGGCAGATGACACAACCTTACTTGGTGAAATACAGTAGGACTTGAAGTGCTTGCTACAGAAGGTCGAGAATTGCACACATCAATATGGATTGATGCTCAACATCAAGAAAACAAAGATTCTCACCACTGGAGCTATTGGCAACATCATGATAGAGATTGAGATTATTAACAGCTTTGGTTTGCTTGATTCCATAATCAACACTCTTGGTACCAGCAGCCAGGAAATCAAGAGACAAATTGCATTAGGAAAGTTGGCTATCAGGGACCTCTCCAAAATACTGAAGAGCAATGATGTCAGTCTGAGACTAAGGTGCATCTCATGCAGGCCGTGGTCTTTGTAATTACTTGTTATGTATCAGAAAGCTGGACAATGATTGAAGGAGAACTGACGCCCTTGAGCTGTGGTGCTAGAGAAGAGTATTGAATATACCATGGACTGCAAGTAAAACAAACAGGTTTGTCCTATAGTGGGTAAAACCAGGCTGTTCTTTGGAGGCAAAGATTCTGAAGCTTTGTGTGACACACTTTGGACATGTTGAAAGGGGGGACTAGTCCTTGGAGAGGAACTTCATGCTTGGGAGGGTGGAAAGACAGCACAAGAGAGGAAGACCTTTGATGAGATGGGTTAATTCAGTGACTGGTTAATGAGGGTAGGTGTGTTGGAGACAAAGGTCAGACATCTAATGTAAGATGTCAGAAGGTGGTGATGAACTAATGGAGGGCGTTCGTGAGCCAGAATTGACTTGCCAGCAGTTAGCTGGATTTTATTTACAAGATGGAAGGTTTGGGAAGAATCCCCCTTTTAAAATTACCTTTTTGTTTCCTTATCTTGACCCGTGGGAAGTTCTCCTTGCCAGAAGGAGCATGGTGGTGTGAGCGCAGGAATCGTGGCAAGCTTTTGGAGTCGACTGCTTTTCTGGGCATGTGTTTGTTATGTGCAGGTTTGCTCTGTCCCTGGGAATGAGGCTAGCCAGCCTAGGCCTAGGGTTGAAACCAGGAGGCGGCCTTAAGCCCAAAGGCAGCTGTGAGAGGAAGCCCCCATGTTGTTCCTGGTTGGCTCCTCCCAGGGTCTTGGGAAGTTCTCCTTACCAGAAGAAGCAAGGTGATATGAGGGCAGGAATCATGGCAAGCTCTTGGAGTTGACCGCTTTTCCGGGCATGTGTTTGTTACGTGCAGGTTTGCTCTGTCCCCGGGAGAGAGGCTAGCCAGCCTGGGCCTAGGGTTGGAACCAGGAGGTGGCCTTAAGCCAAAAGGGCCCTCAGGCCTGCAGCCCTCGGCCAGGTTCAAATTGTCTTCCTGTCAAACATTCTTCTAGGTGGTATAGCACTAGTCTGTGTGTTGCTGTACAGAGGTAACTCATGGTTGCTGTGATGCTGAAGCCTGTGATAGTGATGTGCCAACCGTGGTAATGGGTACCCATGGTGGACAGTTTTGGCTGGAGCTTCCCGATTAAATCAAGCCTGGAAGCAGGAGCAGCATCCACTTCCGAAATGGCTTGCCTCCAGAAACTCTATGTACGAACAGTGCACAGGCTGTTCATTCATAGGGTTGCTATGAGTCGTCTATGACTCGACAACAACAACATCTTGACCCAGAAACAGTCTCCTTTGTGGAGTTAAACTGTGACCACAGTACCATCAGCAAGAACATGCAACAGACTGAGAAAAAAAAACTCATCTCTCCAGCCAGAAAAACTAGGTAAAGAGAAAACTGTGGTACAAAAGGGAGAGGGAAGAAATCTTTCAGTTCTTTTATTTTGCTCACAGCTTTACCTGGTGCGTGATAGATGTCACACAGAACTCTAGAAAGTGAGAGGGACTAAAATCTTAAGAGAACCCCGTATTACTGACCAATGAAAGGAGAAAAGTAAGACCCAGAGACCTATTGAAAATCCTACCGATGGTTTCATATCTTGATTGTGGTTATTGTGAATATGCGACTCTCTGTGTGCTTCACAGCTCACTCAACTGTGTACTGAAAGGAGTCAATTTTGCTGTATAAAATTTAATAATTAAAAGAAATTAAAATCTAACCTTGTTATATCCTCTGTGCATTCTATTACCCCCCAAAACTTTTGTCTTGTGCCTAGCAATATTTCCATTACTATGTAATAAGTGAGCTCTGGTGTCCTAGTAGTAAGAAACTGTGCTTCAATCCAAAAGGTGTAGAGTTAGAATTCATCAAGCTGCTCTGCAGGAGAAAAATGGTCAGTCTCCTCCCTTGCGATTTACTGCCTCTGAAAATCTCCATAGCTGAAGAGTCAGTATGGCTTGGTTCCTACGATGCAGCACACAACAACATATTAAAAGGAGAGACAATCAGCAATCTTCACCATAGAAAGCTAAATTCCACAAGCAATTAACTATGCATAGCAAAAAAGTTCTTTCTTTATAGGCCTGTATCCTGGAGATATGACACAACCTTGCTTGCTGAAACTGAAGACCTGAAGCACTTGCTACAGGTCAAGGACTGTAGTCTTTAATATGGATTGAAGCTCAACATCAAGAAGACAAAGATTCTCACCAATTGGCAGCACCATGATATATGGAGAAGAGATTGAGATTGTTAACAATTACAGCTTGCTCTGATCCACAATCAACTCTCTTAACAGGAGCAGTCAGGAAACCAAAGGACAAATTGCATTAGGAAAATCTGCTGTCAGGGATCTCTCCAGAGTGCTGAAAAGCAACTATGTCAGTCTAAAGTGCACATAATCCAGATCAGGGTCTTCCCAATTAATTGTTATTCATAAGAAAGCTGGACAATGACTAAAGATGACAGAAAAAGAACCAATGCTTTTGATTTATGGTGCTTCAGAAGAGTCTTGAAAATACCATCGACTGCCAAGAAAACAAATTGGTCTGTCTTGGAGAGGGTGAAACCAAGTTTCTCCTTGGAGGGAGGATTTTGAAGATCCACCTCACATACTTTGGGCACATGGCCTGAAGAAATCAGTCCTTGGAGAAGGACATCATGCTTGGAAGGGTGGAGGGACAAGGCAGGAAAGGAAGACCCCAGATGAGATGGATTGATACAGTAATTGGGGCAATGGGGGTTGGTGTGTCAGAATTAGTGAGACTGGTTCAGGACAGGGCAGGGTTCAGAGCTGCTGTACATAGGGTCGCTATGGGTCACAGGCGACTTGACGGCACGTACAACAACAAGGAGACATGATAACAACCTTAAAAACTTTTAGGTTGTTTGATAAACTGTTAAGAGATGAAGAAAACAAAATGAAAGGAATTCATGGTGGGGAAACCCAGGGAAAAGTAAAAAGAAGAGGAAAATCTAGGGAAAAGTAAGAGGAGTTGAAAAAGGAAGCTTGAGTGGTTTAGTCATAAAGAGTTGCAATGTTAACCCAAAGGCCACTGTATCTCTTTCAGGTCAAATACACCACGGGAGAAAGATAGATTGAAGGAAAACTCACCAACAATCTGTGTTATGCAGATGACACAACCCTGCTTACTGAAACTGAAGAAGTCTTGAAGAGTTTGCTGGCAGCCTTCAATATTAATTGAAGCTCAACATTAAGAAAACAAAGATTCTCACCACTGGGCCAATTGGCAGCATCATAATAAATGGTGAAGAGATTGTCATTGTTAAAAGCTTTAGTTTGCTTGCCTCCACAATCAATACTCTTGGTACCAGCATCCAGGAAACCAAGAGACAAATTGCACTGGGAAAGTCTACTGTCAGAGACCTCTCCAAAATACTGAAGAGCAACTATTTCAGTCTGGAGACTAAGGTGTGCCTGATTCCGACCATGGTCTTTGCAATTACTTGCTATGCATCAGAAAGCTGGACAATGACTAGGGATGATAGAAGGAGAATTGATACCTTTGAGCTATTGTGCTGGAGAAAAGTATTGGATATAACATGGGCTGCTAAGAGAACAAACAGGTTCATCCTAGAGAGGGTGAGACCAGTTTGCTCTTTGGAAGCAAGGATTCTGAAGCTTCATCTCACATACTTTGGACATGTTGCAAGGAGGGACCAGTCCTTGGAGAGTGATGTCATGCCTGGGAGGGTAGAGGGACAGTGCAAGAGAGGAAGACTCTCAATGAGATGGATTGATTCTGTGACTGGGGTAATGGGATAGGTGTGTCATAGACAATAAGATTGGTATAGGATAGAACAGGGGTTAAGGCTGTTATACATAGGGTCACTATGAGTCAGAGACAACTTGACGGCATGTAACAACAACAACATGAGACCTAGATGTCTTCATGCATAAGGAAACAATTTCTTTCCTTAAAATTAAACAGCAAAATTTTGAAACATATTTATTAAAATGCTAATGAAAAACATAAAAAGGTACATTGGCAATAGCACTAAAAATTTAAAAAAATGAAAATAAAATTCTGAGAATTCCTACATACTGAAGAATTCATTTAGATGAATTAAGAACAATGGTCTTCAACTATATTCCATGTATTCCTCAGGAGGTCTGGTGATGTAATGGTGGCTTAGATACTGAGAGGTTGGTGGTTTACACTACCCAATGGCTCCACAAGACAAGGTCTCTGGTGATCTGCTTCCATAAAGACATTGTTATTGTTGTTAGGTGTGATTGAGTTGGCTTCAACTCAGAGAGCCTCTGTACTACGAAACTAAATCTTATCTGATACTGTAACTTCCTTACTATCTCTGTCTACTTAAGCCCATTGCTGCAGTCACTGTATCATTTCATTGCATTGAGGTTATCTCTCTCTGATGACCCTTGTTTTTCCATATATGATGCCCTTTTCCAAGGACTGGCCCTTCCTGACAACATATTGAGAGGTTCGGTTGGTTTGTTTTTGGTTTCCCATCCCCTACTTCAGCTTTATTGCAGTTATCTCTAAGAAAATGTTCCTTTTTAAATTAGAAAACATAAAAATACTTTCTATACTGAAGTGATAATCTGATTGTAAGGACATTTTATAAGAACATCTACCCAGAAAATAAAGAACGTTCACAGGATACCAAGATGGAGAGATGCTTTGGCAAACTTGGCACAAAGCATTGTTAAAAACCAGACCATGATACTAAACCCAAACTGTATTGGAATTCTATGTTAGAAATCTAGAGGCCACATGAGGCAGCATCATTGACTTGAAAAGGTTGAGGCATATTTTTCAGTTGAGCATTCTAACTTTCTCTTACATAGCAAAAACCACACTCTCACCAGCCATTTGCAAGCTTTCTACCATCTGTGCATTCTCTCTTGCAATTGTTTAGAACAACTAGAAATAATCATTTCCATTTATTTATGCTGGTATAAAACATTAAGTTAAATACACTTTTAAAAACTAGACCTTTAAAAAAAATCCATTTATAAATTTGAGTCATAAAAACTAGTGCCAGAGGCCATTAACGTGGCCTTCATTTACGCTTTCTGTGAGCTCATTGTTCCAGAGCTGCGAGGGCAGATGTTCTTGTTTTCCCCGTAGTGTCAATCAGGAATGAAATTCAAACACTGAGCTGGAATCCCAAAGCAGGGTAAGAAAAGTCATATGATAGGTTTTGGTGTGACAGACCCTGGGCCCGTCTTCTCCGTGTGGGTGTTAAAATACTGACAGCAAACATGGTGGGTATTTACTTCATCTCAGACAAAGACTAAAATTGAGAGATGCAATGGGGGAAAATGTGCACATATATTATGACACTCGGAGTTTTTGAGATGAATTCTCACCAACCTTACCTCCAATAAACACTCTGGCTACACTTCCTCAAAGACAATGAATAAGGAAGTTTGGAGAAGACTTGACACTTTTGAATTGTGGTGTTGCTGAAGAGCATTTTTGACCCAAGCAAGACGAAATCATTGATAGTTTCAATTCTTTTTCTATTTACCATGATATTGACTGCTGGTTCTGTGGTGATGATCTTTGTTTTCTTTCTGAGATATTGAGATGTAATCCGTACAGAAGGCTGTAATTCTTGATCTTCTACAACAATAATAACAAATCTATGTACTCAAGAGCAACGGTGTCTTTCTGG
>NW_006399956.1:1106762-1107811 GCF_000299155.1 Elephantulus edwardii
CAGAGGCAATGCGATTGGCACAGGATAGAGCAGGGTTTAGGGCTGTTGTAAACAGGGTCGCTATGAGTCACAAATGACTCTATGGCACATAACAACAACAACATGTCTTAGAGGCAGTGTATCCAGGGCATTCCTTAGAGGCAAAGATGAAACTTCATTTCACGTACTCTGGGCACATTGACTGGAGGGGTCAGTCTTGTAAAATAGCATGATACTTGGGGGAAATGCCATGTCTGTGAAGAACAGGAAGGCGTTCAGTGATGTAGACTGACACAGCAAGTGTAACAATGACATGGTAGAGATGAGGATGGGGTGGGATCCAGTAATGCTTTGCTGTTTTTCATAGAGTTGCCACAAGTTGTAGTTGACTCCACACACCTCACAATGACAAAGCTGAAGATATTAGCCTCCACCCTGCTATCGCACGATAGAGTTGAGATTGAAGCCAACACAAAGGAAAACAGAAATGAGGGCTGCATGTAGAGTGAGTTCTAATGACATTATGTAAATACTGGGGTTTATCTCAGAGAAGTCTGGTGGCTTAGTGTCAAGAAATTGTTCTGCCAACATTAAGGCACCTGGTTCAAATCCACCATGGGAGATTCTTACCATGGGGAGAAAGATAAGCAATCAACTCCTGTGTGATTTATAGCCTCTAAACACATCAACTTTGAGTCGATTCCAACTCTATGGTACACAAAAATAACATGGGAGGGTTTTTTGTAGATCTACATTTGGACTTAGTAGTTATACTAACTACTAAGTTTGCTCTTTTTATTAGACTGTTTGAATTAGGCTTGTCAAATGCAAGCAAAAACATCTAGTTAGTAAAATTCATAAACTTTTCTTTTTCTGTATTTATACTTTAATTTTCTGGGGGGAAAAAGAAAAAGCAGTAAAGAATGAAGGACCAAGAAGTAAGGTATGGCAATTAATTGCAAAAGTGGCAAAATTAACCTAAAACCAGGAGAAGATAAAGTAGATGAATGGGATCTTCTAAGAATCAAATCCCTATGCACATCCAAAACCTTCTCCAACAGGGTAAAAAG
>NW_006399956.1:1113071-1118541 GCF_000299155.1 Elephantulus edwardii
TACTATTAGCTCCTCTCTCCCTCCCAGTCTCTGAGTTTGTGAGATTATCAGAAAGAAAACAGTGAGTACAAAGAAACCCTTTACCTTACCTATTGACTGATACACAGACTGAGGGCTAATATATCTTACATAATTACAAGTCAGCAGGGGGGAAAAATCACTGATATGTGTCTATCTATATCTTGTTAGTGTCTGTGGACAATTAACTGACCTTATATAAAAAAGAAATAAACATTTCCAGGACTGCGCCAGCTTCATGATCACTGGTGTACCAAATCCATTGTGGTTAATCCTGTATTTAGGGCGCTTTACAACCTAGAAGGCTCATCTTCTAGCCATTTATTGGAAAATAGTTCATTATAATCCACAAAGTTTTCATTGACTCATTTTTGGACATAGATCAAACAGGCCTTTATTCTTAATTAATCTTAATCCGGAAGCTCCACTGAAATCTATCCAGCCATCTCAGAAAATGGTGATATGCCATTAAAATAAAGATTGTTCTACCAATGTTAAATAAAAGAAACTCATTGATAAAATAAGAAGGTCACTCATTGAAGATGAGGGGAATGTTAGGTTGTGGGGGAAGTTTAGGGAGAGAAGAGAAAATGTGGATGTACCCTCTAAAAGAGTGAAGTAATAGTGAACTGGGGATGCCTAAGATCGCCAGGCAGCATCAGTGCCATTGCAGGGACTACATAAGTTGTTTAAAATGTGAGATTTCCCCATCATCTTGTGTTCCATTCATACATAACAGAGATCATACATGAAATTTGGTTCAATGATGATTTTTGTTTACGTGACTCATTGACCCTTAAAAGTACACTCTTTTTGCATTGCCAACATCAACATCTACACAAGGACATGCAATTCTCTAGAATCCCTCTCTTAAAGTTGACAGTTTCTGTCCATGTCAAATCTCTAGAAAACAATTTATCTATATATCTGGTCTCTGTATTTGCCTTTAGTTTTGTGTTCAGGAACAGAACTGTACAATTGAGAAGTGATAGTGGTGGTAACATCAGAACCTATCCAACTTCAGGGGCAGCATTGGGGCTGACCAGCATCAGATCAAAATTGATCCTGTGAGGTGAGGACAAGTCATACTTCTGTTCTCTAAACTTTGAATCATTTCTGACACCAGCCGACCCTATTTCTCAACCTCTTTTCTGGATTCAATAACTCGTTGTAATAACTACACAGAACCCACAGTCCAGACTTACATTTAAGTGTTTTATCAAGGAACAGAATTAACGGGCTGCAATTTTGATATCAGGATTAGGGAGCATGTCTCCCTTCTTCAGAACAAGACAACTCCCTCAACTCCTCTCTACTGTTCAAACCTTCTCTTAGCTCCTGAGGACAGACCTCTCCCAGTCCCTTGAAACAAGCTCGTCTCAGGGCCCTCAGGACAAATTTCTCCCAGGTCCCTGAGGACAGGCTCCTCTCAGCCTCCTCAGGACATATTTTTCTTAGCCCCAATTTGTTACTGTCTAGCCCTGATTTTTTTTTTTGCTACTAGTAATAGATGGCATACCGATTGACATATTTCAACAAACAGGCGCTCCCCTGGATGTGCTCACTAGGTTGTGCCAAGAAATCTGGAGGACAACCACCTGGCCAACTGACTGGAAGAGATCTATATTTGTTCCATTTCTAAAGAAAGATAATCTGACAGAATGTGGAAATTATCAAACCGTATCATCGATATCACATGTAAGCAAAATCCTGCTGAAGATTATCCAAAAACAACTGGACAAGCACATCAACAGAGAACTGCCAGATGTGGAGGCTGGGTTTAGAAGAGGCCATGGCACTAGGGATATTATAGCTATGTCAGATGGATCTTGGCTGAAAAAACAGAGTACCAGAGGAATGTCTGTGTTTCATTGACTAAACAAAAGCATTTGACTGTGTGAATTACAACAAACTATGGCTGACTCTGAGAAGAATGGGAATCCCAGAACACTTGATTGTAATCTATAGGTGGACCAGGAGGCAGTCCTCAGAATAAGGAAATACTGCACAGTTCAAAATTGGGAAGGGTGTGCATCAAGGATGTGTCCTATCTGCATATCTTTTCAATCTATATGAGGGAAAGCTTAACCAGGAGGCTGGGCTCTATGAGGAGAAGTGTGGCATCTCAGGATTGGAGGTCGACTTGTCAACAATCTGCTTTATGCAGATGATACAATTCTGCTTGCTGAAACTGAGGAAGCCCTGAAGCACTTGCTGCAGAAGGTCAAGTACTACAGCATTCAATATGGTTTGAAGCTCAACAACAAGAAAACAAATATTCTCACCACTAGACCAATTGGCAGCATCATGATAGATGATGAAGAGATAGAAATTGTTAAAAGCTTTAGTTTGCTTGGTTCCACAGTTAACACTCTTGGTACCAGCAGCCAGGAAATTAAAAGGCAAATTGTACTGGGAAAGTCTGCTGTCAGAGACCTCTCCAAAGTACTGAAGAGCAACAATGTCAGTTTGGAGACTAAGGTGCTCCTGATACAGTCCATTATCTTTGCAATTAGTTACTATGAATCAGAGCTGGACAATGACTAGGGATGATAGAAGGAGAATTGATGCCTTTGAGTGGTGGTGCTGGAGGAGTACTGAATGTACCATGTACTGCTAGGAGAACAAACAAGTTCATCCTGGAGGATGAAGCCAGGATGCTACTTGAAGGCAAGGATTCTGAAGCTTTGTCTGACATACTTTGGACATGTTGCAAGGAGGGACCAGTCCTTGGAGAAGGACGACATGCTTGGGAGGATGAAGGGACAGCACAGGAGAGGAAGACCCTCGATGAGATAGCATGTTAGAGACAATAATATTGGCAAGGAATAGAACAGGGTTTAGGGCTATTGTACATAGGGCCTCTATGAGTCGCAGGTGACTCAATTACACATAACAACAGCTCTGGGATAGACTCAAGGTCATATTTTTGTTCTTGGGGGATTGTTTTCCTTTTATTCAGCTTCAATTTGAACTTGTAGTTTCCACAGCCAGCACCTGGTCTGGTTTTAACTGCTCGTATTGAGCTTCTCTAATTAATTCTTTTCGCAGATGTAGTCAAGTCTGATTTACATGCACAAATGTGTAAAGTTGCCTTCCAAATTTTTTTTAAAATATATTAAAAATTAATAAATCATTTAATGTACAGAATTCAATCATACTATGTCCAGCTTCATTTCTATCACTAAGATCATACATTCTGACTACCACATCTGTTTCCAACTTTTGAATTTCATCAACTAAAATTATTAATGCACCTTGATTCATTTTTGGTAGAAAATCTCAGTCTCCTCCTCTTTTGCTTTAGTTGTTGGTGCATATATTTGGATATAGAAGAATTAACAGATCTTCCTTGTATACATATAGTTTCTAATTTTACCATTCACAACACTGTGAACTGATCTTGAAATTTTCTTGTTGTTGTTGTTATGTGCTGTCAAGTCACCTGTGACTCATAATGACCCTATGCACAATAGCCATAAATCCTGTTCTATCATGATGAGCCAAACTTGTTGTCTCTAACACACCTACCTTATTATTCCAGCTACTGAATCAATCCATCTCATCGAGGGTCTTCCCCTCTTACACTGTCCCTCACTTTCCAGGCATAATGTCCCTTTCCCAGGACTGGTCCTTCCTTGTAACATGCCTAGAGTATGTCAGATGGAGCTTCATAATCATTGCCTCTAAGGAGCAACCTGGTTTCACCCTCTCTAGGACAAACCTGTTTGTTCTCCTAGCAATCGATGGTGTATTCGATGCTCTTCTCCAGCACCATAACCCAAAGGCATTAATTCTCCTTCTATCATTCTTAGTCATTGTCTAGCTCTCTAACGCATAACAAGTAATTGCAAATACAATGGCCTAGATCAGTCTCCAGACTGACATCATTGCTCTTCAGTACTGTGAAGATGTTCCTGACAGCCGACTTTCCAATGCAATTCATCTTTTGATTTCCTGTATGCTGGTACCAAGAGTGCTGATTATTGAGCCAAGAAAACTAAAGCAGTTAACAATCTCAATCTCTTTGCCATCTATCATGATGCTGCTAATAGGCCCAGTGGTGAAAATCTTTGTTTTCTTGAGCTTCAATCCATATTGTAGGATGCAGTCCTTGACCTTTTGCAGCAAGCGCTTCAGGTCCTCCTCAGTTTCAGAAAACAAAGCTGAGTTATCTGCATAAATCAGGTTGTTGAAGAGTCTTCTTCCAGTCTTGATGCCACATTCCTCCTCATAAAGCCCATTCTTCCAGATGATCTGTTCTGCGTATAGATTGAAAAGGTATGGAGATAGGACACATCCCTGGCATATATCCTCCCTGATTTTAAACCATGCGGTGTTTCCTTGCTCTGTTCTGACAACTGCCTCCAGGTCTAAGTGTAGGTTTCACATAAGCACAATCAAGTGCTCTGGGATTTCCATTCTTCTCAAAGTCGGCCACAGTTTGTTGTGATCCACCCAGTCAAATGCCTTTGCATAGTCAATAAAACACAGATAGACATTCCTCTAGTACTCTTTGCTTTTGGCCAAGATTCATCTAACATTAGCTATAATGTACCACAAACTCTTTTAAATCCAGCCTGCACTGTGAACACAATACCTTTCTTCTTCAGTTTCAATTCTTGGCATAATAGATCATTTGGTTGTCTAATTCAAAATGGCCCATGCTAGTCCATCTCAGCCCACTAATGTCTAGAATGCCAATCTTCTTGTGTACTATTTCATTTTTTTTTAAATTCCAGTTTCCCTATATTCATACTTCATACATTCCAAAAAAAGATGTTTGCATCTGTTTTTCCTCATTTTAAGTGATTTCCCATCTGGGCTCTACCTCTAATACTATATTCCTCTATTGTTTATAGGGCTTTCAGAGACCTGTTTTTTCAAAAGTGGATCACCAATCCTGGATCCTAGTCTGTCTTAATCAGGGAGCTCTGTTGAAACTCGTCCACCATGGATGATACTTCTGGCATATGAAACACTAGTGGCATATCTTCCAGCATCACAATAACTCACAAGCTACCTTAGCACAGCAAATTGACAGACAGTTACTATACTAATAAGCGCAAGCAACAAGCAAGCAAGACTATTCGTACCTATTCCCCGATACAGTGAACTAATAGATGTTGTAACTCTAACAGTAACCATAGAGAAATAAAGTATATTAATATATCCATGCAGAGAGAAAAAAATTCTGTTACAAAGACAAAGGAGGAAGAAAAGATCAAAATTGATGACAGAAGAGACTCTGCAAAGTGCACCAGAGCATCAAAAGGCCAAAACAGGGGAGCTCTGGTGGCCTAGTGGCAAGGAGCTGCAACTACAATCCCAGAGGCACATGGTTCGAATCCACCAGATGCTCTGCCAGGGAAGGAGGGACAATCTCCTCCTGTACCAGTCAGAACTGATTTGATGGTACATGCACACAAAAATAAAATTTTTAAAAAGGGGC
>NW_006399956.1:1122301-1124118 GCF_000299155.1 Elephantulus edwardii
GAGGGACCTCTGTACAACAAGGAAAAAAAATCTCTAAGAGTGGTGTCTGTCCTTTTGATCTTGGATCTCAGAGCTAGGAAGTTCCTTGACACTGGAGGAGGCCAGGACATTGGAGAGCTCCAAGGAGCACTGGATCATGTATTTGTACGATGAAGTATTTATAACTGTGATTATGATGTATTTATAACTGTGGGTTCAGCCAGTGTTTGCCCTCCAGGAGACATCTGGCAATGTCTGGACACAATTTTAGTTATGACAACTAGAGCATGGGTTCTACTGAAGTCTAATGAGTAGAGACCAGAGATTCTATCAGACATGCCACAAAGCACAGATTAACTTCTCAACAACAAAAAAAAATTATTTGAGCTAAAATCACAATATGGGCTCAAGTATGTCAGAGGTGATGAAGATAGCACAGGATAGGAGAGGGTTCAAATCTGTTGATCATAGAGTTGCAATGAGTCATATTCAACTCGATGGCACATAGCAACAACAACAACAACTGAGGTTTAGAAACTATGGTCAATGTATTTTCAACATCTGTGCGCTTATTTGTGCTTTTTTCTAAAAAAATAGGGTTCTTGTTTGGTATTTCTGGTAGATTTTGTAGTTTCAAGTGTTTAGCATTTTCTGAAAAACAAGTTTAGTGTTGGTTAAGAGAATATCAAATTCATTTGAAACTTACGAAGATGTTTTCACTAATGACCATTTAAAGTCAATTTCTTGATCAAACTGCAGTGCCCAAGTTGATAAAGCTTCTTAGCCTGCTTTTTTTATGCTCTCAGATCACATTTGACTCTCTAATGCTCTTTAAACATATCTTAAGTCACTATTAAACATGCTTCCATAATGCTTTTATGCTGTTATGTTTTTATAATGCTTTAAAATGTCTGTCTCTATATCACTTACAATGTGAACTTAGAAATGGAAAACTTCTCAACTTAGAAACATATATTAACATCAACTGTAAGTATCTCGATCATCTAATGCTGCTGTAATACAGATACCAGAAGAAGATGGCTTTAACAAATAGAGATTTATTCTCTTACACTTTATGAGACTAAAAGTTCAAATTATCCAGGGCACTATCTCAAGGGAAGGAACTTTTTCTCTCTATTGGTCTTAGGGAAAGGTTCCTGCATGGCTCCACATCTGTAGATCCAGTGCTCCTTGGAGCTCTCCAATGTCCAGGCCTCCTCCAGTGTCAAGGAACTTCCTAGCTCTGAGATCCAAGATCAAAAGGACAGACACCACTCTTAGAGATTTTTTTTTCCTTGTTGTACAGAGGTCCCTCCTTTTGACATACTTTCCTCTTCTTTTATTTCTAGTGAAATAAAAGGTGCTATAGGCCATAGGAAAACTTCCTTCACATGAGTCATAATAGAATTGTAAGGGGAGTAAGGGTGTGTAGCATTCCACTCTTAACCCTTTTATTACTGTTTGATTTATTAGATCAAACAATGTAATTCAATCCACTCCACCACATTAAGTCATTAGAAAGTGGTTCTAACTTAAAAATAAAATCGTAGAAGTATGTAAAATAGATTATGAAAAAGCGTCCTTTTATTGGCTATGCATCTGTGTTCTGTCATAATGGACTACAGCATTAATCAAATCTCTACCAATTAATAAAGCATAATATGTCCCTAAATGGTTCTTATAGTTTTTAATTAATTAGCTTGGCCTTGAAACATGATGTAAACAAGACTATAAATGTCATACAATAGTTTTCTAGTAAATAATAAAAAATAATATAAACTACCAAACCATATTCTATAACTGGTAATAAAATATCAGAATTACAAATGAATATGACA